>NC_068434.1:8029640-8089413 GCF_023373465.1 Oncorhynchus keta
AGAAAAACCCTGAAATGAGTAGGTGTCCAAACTTTTGACTGGTACTGTATCTATACATACATTTACATATACAGGACTCTGACTTTGCTCATCCTAATACTTATAGATTTCTTAAATCCATTCTTCTACTCAGATTTGTGTGTATTGTTAGATATTACTGCACTGTTGGAGCTGGGAACACAACCATTTCACTACAGCCATAATAACATCTGCTAAATATGTGTACGTTCATATTGACGTTTTCTGATAGGTTCAATTCTGCAGTGTATGATATGTAACCATGGCGACGCTGTAATATATATCCCTCCCTTCATTCATCAGCGTTACCAAGAAGGACAAAGCCACCGTCTGTGTGACTCCAGATGCAAGATGGATCAACAAAGTCATTGGCAAGTTACAAAGGTAAATACAACACACACACACGCACGCATGCACGCACGCACGCACGCACACACACACACACACACACACACACACACACACACACACACACACACACACACACGCCTGTTGACTTTAACACAGACCATCTCTTTCTACAGTACCAACAAGAAGAAGAGAAGTGCAGAACTTCCTCATCTCAACCACCACTGAGTGAATTGGAACAGGAATGTATCAAGTTGGAGCTAAATGGACATGTGATACCAATGTGATACCAATGTGATGACAATGTGACGCCAATGTGATACCAATGTGATACCAATGTGATACCAATGTGATACCAATGTGACGCCAATGTGATGCCAATGTGACACCAATGTGATGCCAATGTGATACCAATGTGATACCAATGTAATGCCAATGTAATGCCAATGTGATACCAATGTAATGCCAATGTGACACCAATGTGATACCAATGTGACACCAATGTGATACCAATGTGACACCAATGTGACACCAATGTGATACCAATGTGATACCAATGTAATACCAATGTGATACCAATGTGATACCAATGTGATACCAATGTGACACCAATGTGATACCAATGTGATACCAATGTAATACCAATGTGATACCAATATGATGCCAATGTGATACCAATGTGATGCCAATGTGATACCAATGTAATACCAATGTGATACCAATGTGATACCAATGTAATACCAATGTAATACCAATGTGATACCAATGTGACACCAATGTGATACCAATGTGATACCAATGTAATACCAATGTGATACCAATGTGATACCAATGTAATACCAATGTAATACCAATGTGATACCAATGTGACACCAATGTGACACCAATGTGACACCAATGTGATACCAATGTGATACCAATGTGATACCAATGGATTCTGTTCAAATATGATTCCAATACCAAGTTAATTAGTTTATCTGAAATTATCTAAGTACGTTTTGTTAGGTTCTTATTTTTCAGAGTAAATAACCCACGGACACTAGAGAGCTTTAACCAAGTTTAATTCTTCCCAGAGGTTCTGTACAGCTGTAATTCAGACAACCCAACATTTGTCCCTTCCAGATATTTATATCCCACTTATTAAGACACTCCTCCTTCTCTTCAATCCTTTTATTTTATGGTTCTACAGGAAGAGAGAAAAAAGGGAAACAGGAAACCAAACCTTTATTCCTCCCTTCAGGTGACCTTTCCTCACCTCCTGACCTCAACCCCTCCTTCACCTAATCCACAGATGTCCATCTGTCTCCCCTGTATCAACACGTTGCTGTCCTCACCTCCTGACCTCAACCTCTCCTTCACCTAATCCACAGATGTCCATCTGTCTCCCTGTATCAACACGTTGCTGTCCTCACCTCCTGACCTCAACCCCTCCTTCACGTAATCCACAGATGTCCATCTGTCTCCCTGTATCAACACATCACTGTCCTCACCTCCTGACCTCAACCCCTCCTCCACCTAATCCACAGATGTCCATCTGTCTCCCTGTATCAACACGTTGCTGTCCTCACCTCCTGACCTCAACCCCTCCTTCACCTAATCCACAGATGTCCATCTGTCTCCCCTGTATCAACACATCGCTGTCCTCACCTCCTGACCTCAACCCTCCTTCACCTAATCCACAGATGTCCATCTGTCTCCCTGTATCAACACATCGCTGTCCTCACCTCCTGACCTCAACCTCTCCTTCACCTAATCCACAGATGTCCATCTGTCTCCCCTGTTTCACACTCCTCTCGTCCCCCAACACATTCCACAGCTATCTGTCTTTCTACAGAGACCCAGTCTCTTTTACTCCTTGATATACTATGTGTCTAATCTGTCATGTCTTTAATGTCTCAATGTTCAAACTGTCGAATCCAACAAGTCCCTCGTCTTGAACAACAGCATCCTAATGTTCAATTCATATAAACTTGGAAATTACTAATACATGTATAAACAATGACAATAAAACATGAATAAAAACTAACAAATGATTAGAAAACATGAATTAAACAAACAAACAAGTGAACAAACAACGAACAGACAGTCACCGTGAGGTGTACAGATTCAGAGAATTATGGCCTCTGAATGTTGATCACACAACAAAATGCCATTCCAGCTGAATCTGCTGTCTCCTTCAATGGCAGCTGGAGCAGCTTTTAGTCTCTCCACTTTCCCCTTCTGGTTCCTAAGAGAGTGATATCACAAGACTTAAAGCAACAAAAATAAATAAAACATAACAGTATTAACAATGTGATAAGCGATGCATAATTATATATGCATGAAAACCAAAGTCTGAGACCATGACAAGTCCCACTGTCTCTTCACCTGCCTCTATGCCTCCAGGATACTTTGCTGTTGGGTTCCACAAAAATGAAAGCTCTAAAAAGCTTCCTCAAGCTTACGCCCAGTCTTCCCCTTTAGGCCCCAGGTTCTGAGAGGTGTTCCCAAGTCTTGTCACTTTCTCTTTGTTCCCCATCTCCTCCATTTCACCTGATTGGCACGTCACCTGATATGCAAGTGTGTATCCCTAACCCTGATTGGCACGTCACCTGATATGCAAGTGTGTATCCCTAACCCTGATTGGCACGTCACCTGATATGCAAGTGTGTATCCCTAACCCTGATTGGCACGTCACCTGATATGCAAGTGTGTATCCCTAACCCTGATTGGCACGTCACCTGATATGCAAGTGTGTATCCCTATAACCCACATGACATCCTCTTGAGGGAACTCAGCACTGTATCTGCTTTCACATCAATACCTTCAACATTTTGTTCACAGTACAATTACCCCTCTATCCTCTATCATGTGATGCATTAACCCATAAAGCAGCTAAACCCCAAACCAACTATGATGTTTATTGTAGTTCCCAGACCCAACCCATCTGTATGTCTTACAGTGGACTGTAGTCTCTCTCTCTCTGCTTCCTGTGTCATGGTGTCTTCACTCACCCATTATGCAGCTGGACTTCACTTCATGTGAAAACTATGCCCCCCCCAAAGGAGAGACACTACGATCTGAGAACTATGCCCCCCCCAAGGAGAGACACTACGATCTGAGAACTATGCCCCCCCAAGGTGAGACACTACGATCTTAACCCCTGCAGGTACTGTACGGAGTAGTGTGTCTCTCAAACCAATGCTGTCCCAACACACCCGCCTGGTGTCTCTTGACATACACTCAATCTCCACAATTCAGTCAGTGCCCTTGGTTATATCTCTGCTTTCACCTGAGGATATACACACTGCAACACATGGGTCATTTCCTGACAACATCATTTGTGATATCTGAATAACCGCATCCCCTGTTCTCCAGAATGAAATATTCTTATTCAATACTTTTTTCTTACATAGTTTAATGTGCTGACAACAAAATCACACAAAAACTATCAATGGCCATCAAATTGATCAACCCATGGAGGTCTGGATTTGGAGTCACACAAAATTAAAGTGGAAAATCACACTACAGGCTGATCCAACTTTGATGTAATGTCCTTAAAACAAGTCAAAATGAGGCTCAGTAGTGTGTGTGGCCTCCACGTGCCTGTATGATCTCCCTACAACGCCTGGGCATGCTCCTGATGAGGTGGCGGATGGTCTCCTGAGGGATCTCCTCCAAGACCTGGACTAAAGCATCCGCCAACTCCTGGACAATCTGTGGTGCAACAGATTGGTGGATGGAGCGAGACATGATGTCCCAGATGTGCTCAATTAGATTCAGGTCTGGGAAACGGGCGGGCCAGTCCATAGCATCAATGCCTTCCTCTTGCAGGAACTGCTGACAAATCAAATCAATTTTATTTATATAGCCCTTCGTACATCAGCTGATATCTCAAAGTGCTGTACAGAAACCCAGCCTAAAACCCCAAACAGCAAGCAATGCAGGTGTAGAAGCACGGTGGCTAGGAAAAACTCCCTAGAAAGGTCAAAACCTAGGAAGAAACCTAGAGAGGAACCAGGCTATGTGGGGTGGCCAGTCCTCTTCTGGCTGTGCCGGGTGGAGATTATAACAGAACATGACCAAGATGTTCAAATGTTCATAAATGACCAGCGTGGTCGAATAATAATAAGGCAGAACAGTTGAAACTGGAGCAGCAGCACGGTCAGGTGGACTGGGGACAGCAAGGAGTCATCATGTCAGGTAGTCCTGGGGCATGGTCCTAGGGCTCAGGTCAGTTAAAAACTGGAGCATCAGCACGGCCAGGTGGACTGGGGACAGCAAGGAGTCATCATGTCAGGTAGTCCTGGGGCATGGTCCTAGGGCTCAGGTCCTCCGAGAGAGAGAAAGAAAGAGAGAAGGAGAGAATTAGAGAACGCACACTTAGATTCACACAGGACACCGAATAGGACAGGAGAAGTACTCCAGATATAACAAACTGACCCTAGCCCACCGACACATAAACTACTGCAGCATAAATACTGGAGGCTGAGACAGGAGGGGTCAGGAGACACTGTGGCCCCATCCGAGGACACCCCCGGACAGGGCCAAACAGGAAGGATATAACCCTACCCACTTTGCCAAAGCACAGCCCCCACACCACTAGAGGGATATCTTCAACCACCAACTTACCATCCTGAGACAAGGCTGAGTATAGCCCACAAAGATCTCCGCCATGGCACAACCCAAGGGGGGGGGCGCCAACCCTGACACACTCCAGCCACATGAGCTCTAGCATTGTCTTGCTTTAGGAGGAACCCAGGGCCAACCGCACCAGCATATGGACTCACAGGGGGTCTGAGGATCTCATCTCGATACCTAATGGCAGTCAAGCTACCTCTGGCGAGCACATGGAGGGCTGTGCGGCCCACCAAAGAAATGCCACCCCACACCATGACTGAGCCACCGCCAAACCGGTCATGCTGGAGTATGTTGCAGGCAGCAGAACATTCTCCACGGCATCTCCAGACTCTGGCACGTCTGTCACGTGCTCAGTGTGAACCTGCTTTCATCTGTGAAGAGCACAGGTCGCCAGTGGCGAATTTACCAATCTTGGTGTTCTCTGGCAAAAGCTAAACGTCCTACACGGTGTTGGGCTGTAAGCACAACCCCCACCTGTGGACGTCGGGCCCTCATACCACCCTCATGGAGTCTGTTTCTGACCGTTTGAGCAGACACGTGCACATTTGTGGCCTGCTGGAGGTCATTTTGCAGGGCTCTGGCAGTGCTCCTCCTGCTCCTCCTTGCACAAAGGCGGAGGTAGCGGTCCTGCTGCTGGGTTGTTGCCCTCCTACGGCCTCCTCCACGTCTCCTGATGTACTGGCCTGTCTCCTGGTAGCGCCTCCATGCTCTGGACACTACGCTGACAGACACAGCAAACCTTCTTGCCACAGCTCGCATTGATGTGCCATCCTGGATGAGCTGCACTACCTGAGCCACTTGTGTGGGGTGTAGACTCCGTCTCATGCTACCACTAGAGTGAAAGCACCGCCAGCATTCAAAAGTGACCAAAATATCAGCCAGGAAGCATAGGAAATGAGAAGTGGTCTGTGGTCACCCCCTGCAGAACCACTCCTTTGTCTTGCTAATTGCCTATAATTTCCACCTGTTGTCTATTCCATTTGCACAACAGCATGTGAAATATATTGTCAATCAGTGTTGCTTCCTAAGTGGACAGTTTGATTTCACAGAAGTGTGATTGACTTGGAGTTACATTGTGTTGTTTAAGTGTTCCCTTTATTTTTTTGAGCAGTGTAGTATCCTACGCTACTAATACAGCTCCTTCAGTTACTGTCCCTACATCTTCTTCAGTTACTGTCCCTACAGCTCCTTCAGTTACTGTCCCTACAGCTCCTTCAGTTACTATCCCTACAGCTCCTTCAGTTACTGTCCCTACACCTCCTTCAGTTACTGTCCCTACAGCTCCTTCAGTTACTGTCTCTACAGCTCCTTCAGTTACTGTCCCTACACCTCCTTCAGTTACTGTCCCTACAGCTCCTTCAGTTACTGTCCCTACTACTCCTTCAGTTACTGTCCCTACAGCTACTTCAGTTACTGTCCCTACAGCTCATTCAGTTACTGTCCCTACAGCTCCTTCAGTTACTGGCTCTACTACTCCTTCAGTTACTGTCCCTACAGTTCCTTCAGTTACTATCCCTACAGCTCCTTCAGTTACTGTCCCTACACCTCCTTCAGTTACTGTCCCTACAGCTCCTTCAGTTACTGTCTCTACAGCTCCTTCAGTTACTGTCCCTACACCTCCTTCAGTTACTGTCCCTACAGCTCCTTCAGTTACTGTCCCTACTACTCCTTCAGTTACTGTCCCTACAGCTACTTCAGTTACTGTCCCTACAGCTCCTTCAGTTACTGTCCCTACAGCTCCTTCAGTTACTGGCTCTACTACTCCTTCAGTTACTGTCCCTACAGTTCCTTCAGTTGCTATCCCTACTACTCCTTCAGTTACTGTCCCTACAGCTCCTTCAGTTACTGTCCCTTCAGCTCCTTCAGTTACTGTCCCTACTACTACTTCAGTTACCGTCCCTACTACTCCTTCAGGTACTGTCCCTACTACTCCATCAGTTACTCTCCCTACAGCTCCTTCAGTTACTGTCCCTACTACTCCTTCAGTTACTGTCCCTGCTACTCCTTCAGTTACTGTCCCTACTACTCCTTCAGTTACTGTCCCTACTACTGCTTCAGTTACTGTCCCTACTACTCCTTCAGTTACTGTCCGTACTACTCCTTCAGTTACTGTCCCTGCTACTCCTTCAGTTACTGTCCCTACTACTCCTTCAGTTACTGTCCCTACTACTCCTTCAGTTACTGTCCGTACTACTCCTTCAGTTACTGTCCCTTCAGCTCCTTCAGTTACTGTCCCTACTACTACTTCAGTTACCGTCCCTACTACTCCTTCAGTTACTGTCCCTGCTACTCCTTCAGTTACTGTCCCTACTACTCCTTCAGTTACTGTCCCTACTACTGCTTCAGTTACTGTCCCTACTACTCCTTCAGTTACTGTCCGTACTACTCCTTCAGTTACTGTCCCTGCTACTCCTTCAGTTACTGTCCGTACTACTCCTTCAGTTACTGTCCCTGCTACTCCTTCAGTTACTGTCCCTACTACTCCTTCAGTTACTGTCCCTACTACTCCTTCAGTTACTGTCCGTACTACTCCTACAGTTACTGTCCCTGCTACTCCTTCAGTTACTGTCCCTGCTACTCCTTCAGTTACTGTCCCTACTACTCCTTCAGTTACTGTCCCTACAGCTCCTTCAGTTACTGTCTCTACTACTCCTTCAGTTACTGTACGTACTACTCCTT
Source organism: Oncorhynchus keta (assembly GCF_023373465.1). Classification (NCBI taxonomy): domain Eukaryota; kingdom Metazoa; phylum Chordata; class Actinopteri; order Salmoniformes; family Salmonidae; genus Oncorhynchus; species Oncorhynchus keta. Next base: position 8,037,306 of record NC_068434.1, read on the forward strand.
CAGTTACTGTACGTACTACTCCTTCAGTTACTGTCCCTGCTACTCCTTCAGTTACTGTCCCTGCTACTCCTTCAGTTACTGTCCATACTACTCCTTCAGTTACTGTCCCTACTACTCCTTCAGTTACTGTCCGTACTACTCCTTCAGTTACTGTCCCTGCTACTCCTTTAGTTACTGTCCCTGCTACTCCTTCAGTTACTGTCCCTACTACTCCTTCAGTTACTGTCCCTACAGCTCCTTCAGTTACTGTCCCTACAGCTCCTTCAGTTACTGTCCCTACTCCTCCTTCAGTTACTGTCCCTACAGCTCCTTCAGTTACTGTCCCTACAGCTCCTTCAGTTACTGTCTCTACAGCTCCTTCAGTTACTGTCCCTACAGCTCCTTCAGTTAATGTCCCTACTACTCCTTCAGTTACTGTCCCTACTACTCCTTCAGTTACTGTCCCTACTACTCCTTCAGTTACTGTCCCTACTACTCCTTCAGTTACTGTCCCTACAGCTCCTTCAGTTACTGTCCCTACAGCTCCTTCAGTTACTGTCCCTACTCCTCCTTCAGTTACTGTCCCTACAGCTCCTTCAGTTACTGTCCCTACTACTCCTTCAGTTACTGTCCGTACTACTCCTTCAGTTACTGTCCCTGCTACTCCTTCAGTTACTGTCCCTGCTACTCCTTCAGTTACTGTCCATACTACTCCTTCAGTTACTGTCCCTACATCTCCTTCAGTTACTATCCCTACAGCTCCTTCAGTTACTGTCCCTACACCTCCTTCAGTTACTGTCCCTACAGCTCCTTCAGTTACTGTCCCTACTACTCCTTCAGTTACTGTCCCTACTACTCCTTCAGTTACTGTCCGTACTACTCCTTCAGTTACTGTCCCTACAGCTCCTTCAGTTGCTATCCCTACTACTCCTTCAGTTACTGTCCCTACAGCTCCTTCAGTTACTGTCCCTTCAGCTCCTTCAGTTACTGTCCCTACTACTACTTCAGTTACCGTCCCTACTACTCCTTCAGTTACTGTCCCTACTACTCCTTCAGTTACTGTCCCTACAGCTCCTTCAGTTACTGTCCCTACAGCTCCTTCAGTTACTGTCCCTACTCCTCCTTCAGTTACTGTCCCTACAGCTCCTTCAGTTACTGTCCCTACTACTCCTTCAGTTACTGTCCGTACTACTCCTTCAGTTACTGTCCCTGCTACTCCTTCAGTTACTGTCCCTGCTACTCCTTCAGTTACTGTCCATACTACTCCTTCAGTTACTGTCCCTACATCTCCTTCAGTTACTATCCCTACAGCTCCTTCAGTTACTGTCCCTACACCTCCTTCAGTTACTGTCCCTACAGCTCCTTCAGTTACTGTCCCTACTCCTCCTTCAGTTACTGTCCCTACAGCTCCTTCAGTTACTGTCCCTACAGCTCCTTCAGTTACTGTCTCTACAGCTCCTTCAGTTACTGTCCCTACAGCTCCTTCAGTTACTGTCCCTACAGCTCCTTCAGTTACTGTCCCTACTACTCCTTCAGTTACTGTCCCTACAGCTACTTCAGTTACTGTCCCTACAGCTCCTTCAGTTACTGTCCCTACAGCTCCTTCAGTTACTCGCTCTACTACTCCTTCAGTTACTGTCCCTACAGCTCCTTCAGTTGCTATCCCTACTACTCCTTCAGTTACTGTCCCTACAGCTCCTTCAGTTACTGTCCCTTCAGCTCCTTCAGTTACTGTCCCTACTACTACTTCAGTTACTGTCCGTATTACTCCTTCAGGTACTGTCCCTACTACTCCATCAGTTACTCTCCCTACAGCTCCTTCAGTTACTGTCCCTGCTACTCCTTCAGTTACTGTCCCTACTACTCCTTCAGTTACTGTCCCTACTACTCCTTCAGTTACTGTCCCTACTACTCCTTCAGTTACTCTCCCTGCTACTCCTTCAGTTACTGTATCTACTACTCCTTCAGTTACTGTCCCTGCTACTCCTTCAGTTACTGTCCCTGCTACTCCTTCAGTTACTGTCCCTACTACTCCTCCAGTTACTATCCCTACAGCACCTTCAGTTTCTGTTAGAAATGGGAGAAAACATGAATGAGTTGTTAATAATATCCAACCTAACAAAACTCACAGGTGTCCTGAAGGTTTACCATAATGTCTGAAATGCCACTGGTATCTCTTCTACTCTCACCATGATCTGGGTAGGTGTAATGTTCAACTAAATCCCCATATTGTGTACAGTTATCTGTCCTCCCTCTTCTATGAGCTATGTCCTGTAGCAATATACAGTCTCTGGGAATGATACTCATCTATCATTACATCTAACCCATAACACGCTATACTCCTCTATCATTACATCTAACCCATAACACACGATACTCCTCTATCATTACATCTAACCCATAACACACTATACTCCTCTATCACTACATCTAACCCATAACACACGATACTCTATCACTACATCTAACCCATAAAACACTATACTCTATCACTACATCTAACCCATAACACACTATACACCTCTATCATTACATCTAACCCATAACACACAATATACTCTATCATTACATCTAACCCATAACACACTATACTCCTCTATCATTACATCTAACCCATAACACACTATACTCTATCACTACATCTAACCCATAACACACTATACTCTATCACTACATCTAACCCATAACACACTATACTCTATCACTACATCTAACCCATAACACACTATACTCTATCACTACATCTAACCCATAACACGCTATACTCTATCATTACATCTAACCCATAACACACTATACTCTATCATTACATCTAACCCATAACACACTATACTCTATCATTACATCTAACCCATAACACACTATACTCTATCATTACATCTAACCCATAACACACTATACTCTATCACTACATCTAACCCATAACACACTATACTCTATCATTACATCTAACCCATAACACACATATACTCTATCACTACATCTAACCCATAACACACTATACTCTATCATTACATCTAACCCATAACACGCTATACTCTATCATTACATCTAACCCATAACACACTATACTCCTCTATCATTACATCTAACCCATAACACACTATACTCTATCATTACATCTAACCCATAACACACTATACTCTATCACTACATCTAACCCATAACACACTATACTCTATCACTACATCTAACCCATAACACACTATACTCTATCACTACATCTAACCCATAACACACTATACTCTATCATTACATCTAACCCATAACACACGATACTCCTCTATCATTACATCTAACCCATAACATCTAACCCTATCATTACATCTAACCCATAACACGCTATACTCTATCACTACATCTAACCCATAACACACTATACTCCTCTATCATTACATCTAACCCATAAAACACTATACTCTATCACTACATCTAACCCATAACACACTATACACTCTATCATTACATCTAACCCATAACACACTATACACCTCTATCATTACATCTAACCCATAACACACTATACTCCTCTATCATTACATCTAACCCATAACACACTATACTCTATCACTACATCTAACCCATAACACACTATACTCTATCACTACATCTAACCCATAACACACTATACTCCTCTATCACTACATCTAACCCATAACACACTATACTCTATCACTACATCTAACCCATAACACACTATACTCTATCACTACATCTAACCCATAACACACTATACTCTATCACTACACATCTAACCCATAACACACTAACTCTATCACTACATCTAACCCATAACACACTATACTCTATCACTACATCTAACCCATAACACACTATACCCTATCATTACATCTAACCCATAACACACTATACACCTCTATCACTACATCTAACCCATAACACACTATACTCTATCATTACATCTAACCCATAACACGCTATACTCCTCTATCATTACATCTAACCCATAACACACTATACTCTATCACTACATCTAACCCATAACACACTATACTCTATCATTACATCTAACCCATAACACACGATACTCCTCTATCATTACATCTAACCCATAACACACTATACTCTATCATTACATCTAACCCATAACACACTATACTCCTCTATCACTACATCTAACCCATAACACACGATACTCCTCTATCATTACATCTAACCCATAACACACTATACTCTATCACTACATCTAACCCATAACACACTATACTCTATCACTACATCTAACCCATAACACACTATACTCTATCATTACATCTAACCCATAACACACTATACTCCTCTATCATTACATCTAACCCATAACACACGATATCCTCTATCATTACATCTAACCCATAACACACTATACTCTATCATTACATCTAACCCATAACACACTATACTCCTCTATCACTACATCTAACCCATAACACACGATACTCCTCTATCATTACATCTAACCCATAACACACTATACTCTATCATTACATCTAACCCATAACACACTATACTCTATCATTACATCTAACCCATAACACACTATACTCCTAATGCATTTTCTACAGTTATAAACATTCTAACATGTTCTCAAACCAGTTAGTCAATATACATTGTTCCCTCCTCTGGAACCATGAACACCCTCATGTTCCACGAAACCTAAAAACATATTGACTTGAAAAGAAAAGAGAAACAAAGTACATGTATTATAACTCAGCACCCACTGGTTGATGTGATGTAACATAATAACTCAGCACCACTGGTTGATGTGATGTAACATAATAACTCAGCACCACTGGTTGATGTCATGTAACATAATAACTCAGCACCACTGGTTGATGTGATGTAACATAATAACTCAGCACCACTGGTTGATGTCATGTAACATAATAACTCAGCACCACTGGTTGATGTGATGTAACATAATAACTCAGCACCACTGGTTGATGTGATGTAACATAATAACTCAGCACCACTGGTTGATGTCATGTAACATAATAACTCAGCACCACTGGTTGATGTGATGTAACATAATAACTCAGCACCACTGGTTGATGTCATGTAACATAATAACTCAGCACCACTGGTTGATGTGATGTAACATAATAACTCAGCACCACTGGTTGATGTGATGTAACATAATAACTCAGCAACCACTGGTTGATGTGATGTAACATAATAACTCAGCACCACTGGTTGATGTGATGTAACATAATAACTCAGCACCACTGGTTGATGTGATGTAACATAATAACTCAGCACCACTGGTTGATGTGATGTAACATAATAACTCAGCACCACTGGTTGATGTCATGTAACATAATAACTCAGCACCACTGGTTGATGTGATGTAACATAATAACTCAGCACCACTGGTTGATGTCATGTAACATAATAACTCAGCACCACTGGTTGATGTGATGTAACATAATAACTCAGCACCACTGGTTGATGTGATGTAACATAATAACTCAGCACCACTGGTTGATGTGATGTAACATAATAACTCTGCACCACTGGTTGATGTGATGTCAGCACCACTGGTTGATGTGATGTAACATAATAACTCAGCACCACTGGTTGATGTGATGTAACATAATAACTCAGCACCACTGGTTGATGTGATGTAACATAATAACTCAGCACCACTGGTTGATGTGATGTAACATAATAACTCAGCACCACTGGTTGATGTGATGTAACATAATAACTCAGCACCACTGGTTGATGTGATGTAACATAATAACTCAGCACCACTGGTTGATGTGATGTAACATAATAACTCAGCACCACTGGTTGATGTGATGTAACATAATAACTCAGCACCACTGGTTGATGTGATGTAACATAATAACTCAGCACCACTGGTTGATGTGATGTAACATAATAACTCAGCACCACTGGTTGATGTGATGTAACATAATAACTCAGCACCACTGGTTGATGTGATGTAACATAATAATAACATGTAACATAATAACTCAGCACCACTGGTTGATGTGATGTAACATAATAACTCAGCACCACTGGTTGATGTGATGTAACATAATAACTCAGCACCACTGGTTGATGTGATGTAACATAATAACTCAGCACCACTGGTTGATGTGATGTAACATAATAACTCAGCACCACTGGTTGATGTGATGTAACATAATAACTCAGCACCACTGGTTGATGTGATGTAACATAATAACTCAGCACCACTGGTTGATGTGATGTAACATAATAACTCTGCACCACTGGTTGATGTCTAACCACTGGTTGATGTGATGTAACATAATAACTCAGCACCACTGGTTGATGTCATGTAACATAATAACTCAGCACCACTGGTTGATGTGATGTAACATAATAACTCAGCACCACTGGTTGATGTGATGTAACATAATAACTCAGCACCACTGGTTGATGTGATGTAACATAATAACTCAGCACCACTGGTTGATGTGATGTAACATAATAACTCAGTACCACTGGTTGATGTCATGTAACATAATAACTCAGCACCACTGGTTGATGTGATGTAACATAATAACTCAGCACCACTGGTTGATGTGATGTAACATAATAACTCAGTACCACTGGTTGATGTCATGTAACATAATAACTCAGCACCACTGGTTGATGTCATGTAACATAATAACTCAGCACCACTGGTTGATGTGATGTAACATAATAACTCAGCACCACTGGTTGATGTGATGTAACATAATAACTCAGCACCACTGGTTGATGTGATGTAACATAATAACTCAGCACCACTGGTTGATGTGATGTAACATAATAACATGTAAATAACTCAGCACCACTGGTTGATGTGATGTAACATAATAACTCAGCACCACTGGTTGATGTGATGTAACATAATAACTCAGCACCACTGGTTGATGTGATGTAACATAATAACTCAGCACCACTGGTTGATGTGATGTAACATAATAACTCAGCACCACTGGTTGATGTCATGTAACATAATAACTCAGCACCACTGGTTGATGTCATGTAACATAATAACTCAGCACCACTGGTTGATGTCATGTAACATAATAACTCAGCACCACTGGTTGATGTGATGTAACATAATAACTCAGCACCACTGGTTGATGTGATGTAACATAATAACTCAGCACCACTGGTTGATGTGATGTAACATAATAACTCAGCACCACTGGTTGATGTGATGTAACATAATAACTCAGCACCACTGGTTGATGTGATGTAACATAATAACTCAGCACCACTGGTTGATGTCATGTAACATAATAACTCAGCACCACTGGTTGATGTCATGTAACATAATAACTCAGCACCACTGGTTGATGTGATGTAACATAATAACTCAGCACCACTGGTTGATGTGATGTAACATAATAACTCAGCACCACAGTAACATAATAACTCAGCACCACTGGTTGATGTGATGTAACATAATAACTCAGCACCACTGGTTGATGTGATGTAACATAATAACTCAGCACCACTGGTTGATGTGATGTAACATAATAACTCAGCACCACTGGTTGATGTGATGTAACATAATAACTCAGCACCACTGGTTGATGTGATGTAACATAATAACTCAGCACCACTGGTTGATGTGATGTAACATAATAACTCAGCACCACTGGTTGATGTGATGTAACATAATAACTCAGCACCACTGGTTGATGTGATGTAACATAATAACTCAGCACCACTGGTTGATGTGATGTAACATAATAACTCAGCACCACTGGTTGATGTGATGTAACATAATAAACACCACTGGTTGATGTGATGTAACATAATAACTCAGCACCACTGGTTGATGTGATGTAACATAATAACTCAGCACCACTGGTTGATGTGATGTAACATAATAACTCAGCACCACTGGTTGATGTGATGTAACATAATAACTCAGCACCACTGGTTGATGTGATGTAACATAATAACTCAGCACCACTGGTTGATGTGATGTAACATAATAACTCAGCACCACTGGTTGATGTGATGTAACATAATAACTCAGCACCACTGGTTGATGTGATGTAACATAATAACTCAGCACCACTGGTTGATGTGATGTAACATAATAACTCAGCACCACTGGTTGATGTGATGTAACATAATAACTCAGCACCACTGGTTGATGTGATGTAACATAATAACTCAGCACCACTGGTTGATGTGATGTAACATAATAACTCAGCACCACTGGTTGATGTCATGTAACATAATAACTCAGCAGCACCACTGGTTGATGTGATGTAACATAATAACTCAGCACCACTGGTTGATGTGATGTAACATAATAACTCAGCACCACTGGTTGATGTGATGTAACATAATAACTCAGCACCACTGGTTGATGTCAGCACCACTGGTTGATGTGATGTAACATAATAACTCAGCACCACTGGTTGATGTGATGTAACATAATAACTTGCACCACTGGTTGATGTCATGTAACATAATAACTCAGCACCACTGGTTGATGTGATGTAACATAATAACTCAGCACCACTGGTTGATGTGATGTAACATAATAACTCAGCACCACTGGTTGATGTGATGTAACATAATAACTCAGCACCACTGGTTGATGTCATGTAACATAATAACTCAGCACCACTGGTTGATGTGATGTAACATAATAACTCAGCACCACTGGTTGATGTGATGTAACATAATAACTCAGCACCACTGGTTGATGTAACATAATAACTCAGCACCACTGGTTGATGTGATGTAACATAATAACTCAGCACCACTGGTTGATGTGATGTAACATAATAACTCAGCACCACTGGTTGATGTCATGTAACATAATAACTCAGCACCACTGGTTGATGTGATGTAACATAATAACTCAGCACCACTGGTTGATGTGATGTAACATAATAACTCAGCACCACTGGTTGATGTGATGTAAATAATAACTCAGCACCACTGGTTGATGTGATGTAACATAATAACTCAGCACCACTGGTTGATGTGATGTAACATAATAACTCAGCACCACTGGTTGATGTGATGTAACATAATAACTCAGCACCACTGGTTGATGTGATGCATAATAACTCAGCACCACTGGTTGATGTCATGTAACATAATAACTCAGCACCACTGGTTGATGTCATGTAACATAATAACTCAGCACCACTGGTTGATGTGATGTAACATAATAACTCAGCACCACTGGTTGATGTGATGTAACATAATAACTCAGCACCACTGGTTGATGTCATGTAACATAATAACTCAGCACCACTGGTTGATGTCACTGGTTGATGTAACATAATAACTCAGCACCACTGGTTGATGTGATGTAACATAATAACTCAGCACCACTGGTTGATCAGCACCACTGGTTGATGATGTAACATAATAACTCAGCACCACTGGTTGATGTGATGTAACATAATAACTCAGCACCACTGGTTGATGTGATGTAACATAATAACTCAGCACCACTGGTTGATGTGATGTAACATAATAACTCAGCACCACTGGTTGATGTGATGTAACATAATAACTCAGCACCACTGGTTGATGTGATGTAACATAATAACTCAGCACCACTGGTTGATGTGATGTAACATAATAACTCAGCACCACTGGTTGATGTGATGTAACATAATAACTCAGCACCACTGGTTGATGTGATGTAACATAATAACTCAGCACCACTGGTTGATGTCATGTAACATAATAACTCAGCACCACTGGTTGATGTCATGTAACATAATAACTCAGCACCACTGGTTGATGTCATGTAACATAATAACTCTGAATACAAGGTGAAACAAAACAACTTTCATGGTCGTCCCAAGCTGTCATCCAGTGATTCCCCCAAACAAACCACCTCCCCTCAGGACGACACTTAGAGATACGTTTCTGGAGACACTCTCTGCCACATTAATGTGATCAGCGCCCCCACCCTTCATCGTGCTTCAGCAGTTCTCTCTCGCTGCATCCCAATCACAACTAAAGCATTTGATAAATGATCCAACCCGAATGTAGAGTGACTGAACTCAATGCTTACTCTGAGAGTGAGGCTCAAATTCCAGCTTATCAACTTGGCACACATCATCCCTGTTAGAACATACATTTATATTATTAACTTGGCTCACATCATCCCTGTTAGAACATACATTTATAAACCACCTTTTATTGTCGGTCATAACTCTTCTCATTACAGCCCCCCCTTGTCCCTGTTCAGATCAGTATCTCAATGCATGTTAGTTTAAATAGTTAGCAGGGTGTATACCACCCCCCTTTCCTTCACCCGGCACTTATCATTCCAGCCTGTCTTCTTCAGATATCGTTTACAGTTCATTTTCCCAACGGCACATGTCACTTTTGCCTGTCACATTTCATGGCCCTTGATAATGTCCCGATTTTAATATCCAAGGAGATACATCGGTTTCTCCCACGTACACAAGTCTCTCACCTGAACTTGTTCTCTCTCCACACTCACTCCACACAGACTCTCAGCACTCTGTTCCTGGTTTATGGACTCAGACAAAAGTGGTAAAGTCACCGTCTCTCATTGCGCGCCTTTGTCGCTCTTTCTTCAGCCGGTGAGGGAGGGTTTTGAGGTTTACACACACTGTCTATGGACAAATTATTCCTACCATGCATGAAGACACGATCTGACGTCACCTTCCATGATAACCTCAACAAAGCACAGATCACAACAACAGTTAAAGTTCATTACCTTTCTGTTTCAGGAAATTCAGACAAACATTGACTATATGACGAATTATGACCTTAACCTTTTGTTAAATGTTAAATAAAAAATAAACACATTTGAATAACTAATCATCTTAGAATTACAACTCTTTATAACTCTCTACAGAAATAATAATCTCCTAAAGTAATGGTACAATTTGAATTTAGGTTAGGTAACACCTATACTAATTCCTCGTGACCCCAGTTCATTTTAGGTTAGGTAACACCTATACTAATTCCTCATGACCCCAGTTCATTTTAGGTTAGGTAACACCTATACTAATTCCTCATGGTTAGGTAACACCTATACTAATTCCTCATGGTTAGGTAACACCTATACTAATTCCTCATGACCCCAGTTCATTTTAGGTTAGGTAACACCTATACTAATTCCTTGTGACCCCAGTTCATTTTAGGTTAGGTAACACCTATACTAATTCCTTGTGACCCCAGTTCATTTTAGGTTAGGTAACACCTATACTAATTCCTTGTGACCCCAGTTCATTTTAGGTTAGGTAACACCTATACTAATTCCTTGTGACCCCAGTTCATTTTAGGTTAGGTAACACCTATACTAATTCCTTGTGACCCCAGTTCATTTTAGGTTAGGTAACACCTATACTAATTCCTTGTGACCCCAGTTCATTTTAGGTTAGGTAACACCTATACTAATTCCTTGTGACCCCAGTTCATTTTAGGTTAGGTAACACCTATACTAATTCCTTGTGACCCCAGTTCATTTTAGGTTAGGTAACACCTATACTAATTCCTTGTGACCCCAGTTCATTTTAGGTTAGGTAACACCTATACTAATTCCTTGTGACCCCAGTTCATTTTAGGTTAGGTAACACCTATACTAATTCCTTGTGACCCCAGTTCATTTTAGGTTAGGTAACACCTATACTAATTCCTTGTGACCCCAGTTCATTTTAGGTTAGGTAACACCTATACTAATTCCTTGTGACCCCTCCACCCTTCCATTCAAGAATCCTATTCCAGAATAAGACGACATAAAATCTACATTTATTTCAAAATTAAACCACATAAAATGTCTCATGATTTAAAACCCCCAAGGCCTTCTGAGAGTGTTGTGTCATATAATTTAAATGTGTTACCTTTAGTATCCATTCCTCTGTCATTTCTCCTAGAATCTTCAACCCAAAATATGTTTTCCTGTGGCAAATTTAGCCAATTTCTCCTCCGGAATCCGCAATATTTACATGTGGTTCTCTAACACTTTCTCTCACCAAGGCAGCCGCCTCAGCCATTCCCTCTGCTTTATGATTACCTATGGAGATTTGATCTGTACGACTAGTATGAGGATCACATTTCACCACTGTTCATTTACTGGGTAACTGACATGCTTCTAATAATGCCTAATAATGCCTCCTTTCTCCTTCTCCCTCACATTCACCTCCCTCATCTCCATCACTTATGTTTTAGTGGTGTGTGTGTTTGGAGTATTCAGGAGTTGTGATTTGGTGGTGTGTGTGTGTTTGGAGTATTCAGGAGGAGTTGTGTTTTTTGGTGGTGTGTGTGTGTTTGGAGTATTCAGGAGTTGTGTGTGTGTGTGTGTGTGTGTGTTTGGTGGGCACTATGAACTCTGCTCCCTCTCCTCTCTCTGTGGGCGAGTGTGAGTGAGAAATAGAGAGAACAAAAGAGAGAAAGTTTGTGTGTGTGTGCAGGGTAAGGGGCATGGTGTGGTAGAGAGCAGAGCAGACCACAGGTCTCAGACAGCTCTCTGTGTGTGTGTGTGAGCAGGGTAAGGGGCATGGTGTAGTAGAGAGCAGAGCAGACCCCAGGTCTCAGACAGCTCTCTGTGTTTCCTCTGTAAGGTCTGATTCTGATTGGTTAGAATAAACACATTAGAGGAGTTTTACAAGATGCTCCACTTGGTGGCTGAATTTATAGCTGAAACTTTGCTTTGCACAAACTCTGCTTGACAGATCAGAACGTTACAGAGCACTGAAAACATGACTGTCTGAACCAAACCTGTGAGCCAGAAGATGGGCTTTTAGCCAGATTGTTGTTGAAAAACTACATCTAAATAGCATTACTGAAAGCAGAAAGTCAGGTACCCGAGCTAACATTCAACTACAGTACATAGAAACATCATTCTGGCACTATGGGGACACTATTTAAATCCAATGGCGCCAGTACAGAATGTCTCTTTTCAGAGTCCTGGTGGAGATGGAGAGAGCTCTCAGGGCCAGAGAGAGAGAGTGGTTAGTTAGAGAGAGGTTAGTTAGAGAGGTTAGTTGAGAGGTTAGTTGATGTTGAATGTAGTAGTTACCATTCCATGTAACGTGCAGTGAGCCTCAGTGAAAAGCTCTGTATAAAAAGCATGTATTATTGTTAAGGTGTGGCTGCCACTTCCTGTCTGAGAGCCAGTGTTAGACTTAGACATGCCTGTGTATAATGTCATCACACAAACCCCAGCATTCAACACACACAACCCCCCCCCCTGTCCTGAATAGACTGTGTGTGTTACAGGGAGTCAGACAGGAAATCAAGAATATGATTCATTGATGTTCTGAAGACAACTGCCTTTAAATTAACATGTATAACTTTCATCAGAAGAAACTTCACAAACAATTATTATATATTATTTACGGTTTCAGGAATTCCAGTGTCTTGACCCACGCTAATCCTGGTCAACAATACAATAGACAAATATCTCACCCACTACAAATAATAACAGAACACCAAAAGTAGTGACAATGTTGACTTTTAGTCTCTGTCTTAATGACCTCATTTATATTCCACATGTCTGTACAATCACTTCAGAGTCTGGGGTTAGAAACCATGTGGAGTCTGGTCTGTTGTCACCATCATCGTAGTGAGGAGACCAAAGCACAGCGTGATGTGAAGATATATTTTTAATGTAAGATGAATGAACACGAAGTACACTAAACAAACCAACAACATGACCACTAACAACACTGCGTGCAAACATGCAACATCACATAGACAATCACCCACAGATTAACCAAGGAATATGGCTTCCTAAATATGGTTCCCAATCAGAGACAACGATAAACAGCTGCCTCTAATTGAGAACCACAAAACACCAACATAGAAAATACAAAAAGTAGGAGACAAAAGTTTAAACATGAAAAAACCCTTGAATACAAAAACAGACAGTACAAAAACCCTAGACAGGTAAAAACCAAAATGGTTCTCTGGACAAAAGACCTCCTCAAAAACACTGGGACTAAAAGTCTCAGGACTCAGATCTTTAGAGTTCTCAAACTCTGATAGGACAAAAACCCTGGACAGGACCTCCTGACCCCACAACCCCTCCATTCAAAAACCCTGCAGTGCAAAGGTCAATAATCTAGTTGGACAAAAACCTGTGACAAAAACCCTCATCAATATCTTTACAGACCACCCCCTCACCCTGACCTAACCAAAATAATCTAGACACTGTAAAAGGGGGTTTCCAACTGAATTTATTCAACTGAAATGTGTCTTATGCATTTAACCCAACCCCTCTGAATCAGAGGTGGGGGGGGGCATAATCGACATCCGCGTCTTCAGCGCCCAGAGATCATTCGGTTAACTGCCTTGCTCAGGGGCAGAAGTACAGATTTTGACCTAGACAGGATCAGTATTCTGACCTGTTTTCCCTCCATGACACTCATCACAGGACAGACTATCAGGTTGTTCTAGACAGGATCAGTATTCTGACCTGTTTTCCCAACATGAAACTATCACAGGACAGACTAAAGGTTTCAACATGAAACAGGAACAGGAAGTATTCTAAATACTGTTTTCCCACCATGACACTCATCAAACAGGACAGACTATCAGGTTGTTCTCAGTCAGGATCAGTATTCTGACCCCCACAACCCCTCCATTCACTCATCACAGGTCAATAATCACGTTGGTTTGTTCTGTGTTAAACATCAATATCTTTCAGACCTCCCTTTTCCCTCAGACACTCATCACAGGACAGACTATCAGGTTGTTCTAGACAGGATCAGTATTCTGACCTGTTTTCCCTCCATGACACTCATCACAGGACAGACTATCAGGTTGTTCTAGACAGGATCAGTATTCTGACCTGTTTTCCCTCCATGACACTCATCACAGGACAGACTATCAGGTTGTTCTAGACAGGATCAGTATTCTGACCTGTTTTCCCTCCATGACACTCATCACAGGACAGACTATCAGGTTGTTCTAGACAGGATCAGACAGTATTCTGACCTGTTTTCCCACCATGACACTCATCACAGGACAGACTATCAGGTAGTTCTTACATTGTCAGATAAATATAATGTTATTATCTCTAGCTTCTCCAATCCCTCCATGAAAAAGTAATCTCATCTCTAACCTCGTTGTCAGGCCAATTCAGTGAAATGGTGAACTAGGTTACATCTGCCCAAACATTCCTCAGATCTTCATCAGTTCTCCCTGTCTTCTTCCTCTCTCTTCTTCTACATCTCCATGTATCCCAGCACTTCTTCAGGCTAGTTACAATAACTCATTTACACATTTCCCACAGTCTTTCTATCAGTCCCTCTATCTCTCCATCCCTTTCCACAATCACTCTATCCTTCTCCTTCATCTGTCTATTCTTCTCCTCCATCTGTCTGCTGAACTCCCTCTGTATCTTTGTCTGTGAGATCATGATGTTCCTCTGTAACTCAGGCAGGACTATCTTCATCAGGTTTCTCTCTGCTTCAACTCTGGCATCTCCTTCATAGTTCTCCATCTCCTGTCTGTGTCTCTCCTCCATCTCCCTCCTCTCATTCTCTCTCTTCTCTCTAAATCTCTCCAGCTTTCTCTCCATCTCCTCCCTCCTATCAGACTCCCTCTTCAGCTCCCTCTCCAGCTCTCTTTTCTTCTCCTCATCCCTCTCTTCTTTCACCTGTCTCTCCAGTTCACTGGTTCTTTCACTGAGTGTTCTGATATCTCCCTCATGTTCCTGGATCACTCCCTCCATCTTTATCAGAGAATCCTGCAACTCCTTCTGAAGCCTCTCTCTCAAGTCTCTCTCCTCCCTCTGTTTCCTCTCTCCTCTCTCTCTCTGGATCTTTCCCTCCATCTCTCTAACCTGGTCCTCTGCCTCCTGGTAGGTCTGACTGCTGTAGAATCTCTCTCTGTTTCCTGCCACCATCTCCTCTACCTGATCCAGCAGCTCTGATACCTGAGTGCCATGGGCCCTGTCCTTAATGTTGAGGACGTGGTACCTGCTCCCACTTTTCTCTACAAGCTGCTGGAGGTCCTGACTTCCTGCTTGGAGAAACTCCTCAATGCTCTGCTCTTTCAGTCCATCATCATGGGTGAATAGAATCACAGTGTGTTCCCAACAACCCTCCCCAAACATCTCCTCTATTCTCTCCAGCACCCCTCTCTCCTCCCCCTTAGAGGGCTCCACTGGTATGACCAGGAGGAAGGCGTGGGGTCCCGGGGCAGACAGACGGACACAGAGCCCCACATCCTGTCTCATCTCCTCCAGAGAGAGTCCAGGACAGAACCAGTCTGGAGTGTCCACCAGCACCAGCCGTCTCCCACACACGTCCCCCTCTCTCCTCTTACTCCTCTGGGTCACTGCAGAGGGGCTGGCCTGGGCCCCAAACTCCTCTCTGCCCAGGATGGTGTTTCCTGCTGCACCCCTCCCAGCCTCAGTCCTCCCCAGCAGCACCAGTCTCAGTTCAGACACACTGGGAGACACTGGGGAGTCTGGACTGCTGCTCTCTCCTCCCACTGCAACACAACACACAGCACTGATCAACACTCTGACTCTCTGGAGGAGGTACAACAGTGTCTAATATAATATCATCTACATCCATAACTCACTAGATGGAGGAGGTACAACAGTGTCTAATATAATATAATATCATCTACATCCATAACTCACTAGATGGAGGAGGTACAACAGTGTCTAATATAATATAATATCATCTACATCCATAACTCACTAGATGGAGGAGGTACAACAGTGTCTAATATAATATCATCTACATCCATAACTCACTAGATGGAGGAGGTACAACAGTGTCTAATATAATATCATCTACATCCATAACTCACTAGATGGAGGAGGTACAACAGTGTCTAATATAATATCATCTACATCCATAACTCACTAGATGGAGGAGGTACAACAGTGTCTAATATAATATCATCTACATCCATAACTCACTAGATGGAGGAGGTACAACAGTGTCTAATATAATATCATCTACATCCATAACTCACTAGATGGAGGAGGTACAACAGTGTCTAATATAATATCATCTACATCCATAACTCACTAGATGGAGGAGGTACAACAGTGTCTAATATAATATCATCTACATCCATAACTCACTAGATGGAGGAGGTACAACAGTGTCTAATATAATATCATCTACATCCATAACTCACTAGATGGAGGAGGTACAACAGTGTCTAATATAATATAATATCATCTACATCCATAACTCACTATATGGATGAGGTAACTCCATGCTGTGTCTCCTCCTCAGTGGAAGTGTGGGGTCTGTATCTGAGGTCTCTCCTCCCACTGTAACACAACATAGAGAACTGGTCAACATACTGACTCAGAGACACATTTAAAACATAGTATAAACAAACTACAAATACATTAAACATCATAGTGAAATATAGATTATTGGAGAAAATAGAGAATATCAAGATTGATGACAGTTTGAGACAATATTGATAACTCACTAAGTGAAGGATGGACCACTATAGACTAGAAACAGTAGGAGACAACAGGACAATATTGATAACTCACTAAGTGAAGGATGGACCACTATAGACTAGAAACAGTAGGAGACAACAGGACAATATTGATAACTCACTAAGTGAAGGATGGACCACTATAGACTAGAAACAGTAGGAGACAACAGGACAATATTGATAACTCACTAAGTGAAGGATGGACCACTATAGACTAGAAACAGTAGGAGACAACAGGACAATATTGATAACTCACTAAGTGAAGGATGGTCCACTATAGACTAGAAACAGGACAATATTGATAACTCACTAAGTGAAGGATGGACCACTATAGACTAGAAACAGTAGGAGACAACAGGACAATATTGATAACTCACTAAGTGAAGGATGGTCCACTATAGACTAGAAACAGGACAATATTGATAACTCACTAAGTGAAGGATGGACCACTATAGACTAGAAACAGTAGGAGACAACAGGACAATATTGATAACTCACTAAGTGAAGGATGGTCCACTATAGACTAGAAACAGTAGGAGACAACAGGACAATATTGATAACTCACTAAGTGAAGGATGGACCACTATAGACTAGAAACAGTAGGAGACAACAGGACAATATTGATAACTCACTAAGTGAAGGATGGACCACTATAGACTAGAAACAGGACAATATTGATAACTCACTAAGTGAAGGATGGTCCTCTATAGACTAGAAACAGTAGGAGACAACAGGACAATATTGATAACTCACTAAGTGAAGGATGGACCACTATAGACTAGAAACAGTAGGAGACAACAGGACAATATTGATAACTCACTAAGTGAAGGATGGTCCACTATAGACTAGAAACAGTAGGAGACAACAGGACAATATTGATAACTCACTAAGTGAAGGATGGACCACTATAGACTAGAAACAGTAGGAGACAACAGGACAATATTGATAACTCACTAAGTGAAGGATGGACCACTATAGACTAGAAACAGTAGGAGACAACAGGACAATATTGATAACTCACTAAGTGAAGGATGGTCCTCTATAGACTAGAAACAGTAGGAGACAACAGGACAATATTGATAACTCACTAAGTGAAGGATGGTCCTCTATAGACTAGAAACAGTAGGAGACAACAGGACAATATTGATAACTCACTAAGTGAAGGATGGACCACTATAGACTAGAAACAGTAGGAGACAACAGGACAATATTGATAACTCACTAAGTGAAGGATGGACCACTATAGACTAGAAACAGTAGGAGACAACAGGACAATATTGATAACTCACTAAGTGAAGGATGGTCCACTATAGACTAGAAACAGGACAATATTGATAACTCACTAAGTGAAGGATGGACCACTATAGACTAGAAACAGGACAATATTGATAACTCACTAAGTGAAGGATGGACCACTATAGACTAGAAACAGTAGGAGACAACAGGACAATATTGATAACTCACTAAGTGAAGGATGGACCACTATAGACTAGAAACAGTAGGAGACAACAGGACAATATTGATAACTCACTAAGTGAAGGATGGTCCACTATAGACTAGAAACAGTAGGAGACAACAGGACAATATTGATAACTCACTAAGTGAAGGATGGACCACTATAGACTAGAAATAGTAGGAGACAACAGGACAATATTGATAACTCACTAAGTGAAGGATGGACCACTATAGACTAGAAACAGTAGGAGACAACAGGACAATATTGATAACTCACTAAGTGAAGGATGGTCCTCTATAGACTAGAAACAGTAGGAGACAACAGGACAATATTGATAACTCACTAAGTGAAGGATGGTCACTATAGACTAGAAACAGTAGGAGACAACAGGACAATATTGATAACTCACTAAGTGAAGGACGGACCACTATAGACTAGAAACAGTAGGAGACAACAGGACAATATTGATAACTCACTAAGTGAAGGACGGTCACTATAGACTAGAAACAGTAGGAGACAACAGGACAATATTGATAACTCACTAAGTGAAGGATGGTCCTCTATAGACTAGAAACAGGACAATATTGATAACTCACTAAGTGAAGGATGGACCACTATAGACTAGAAACAGTAGGAGACAACAGGACAATATTGATAACTCACTAAGTGAAGGACGGTCACTATAGACTAGAAACAGTAGGAGACAACAGGACAATATTGATAACTCACTAAGTGAAGGATGGACCACTATAGACTAGAAACAGTAGGAGACAACAGGACAATATTGATAACTCACTAAGTGAAGGATGGACCACTATAGACTAGAAACAGGACAATATTGATAACTCACTAAGTGAAGGATGGACCACTATAGACTAGAAACAGTAGGAGACAACAGGACAATATTGATAACTCACTAAGTGAAGGATGGACCACTATAGACTAGAAACAGTAGGAGACAACAGGACAATATTGATAACTCACTGTTTAGAGGAACCTCCATGCTGTCTCTCCTCCTGACTGGGAGGATGGAACCTGTTTCTGACAGCTCTCCATGTTCTAAAATAATAGAACAACCATTTAGAATGAGAACATTTACCTCAGTGACACATGAAGGCACATAGACCTACTGAAGGGGAGTTCTGGGTTTCTACTGAAATGTTAAGTATCACATATCTCCCTCACCAGTCATCTGGGCTGAGATCTCTTCTCAGTCTCTCTACCTCAGTCTTCACATCACATATCTGTTGAGCTGAAATAACAAAGGAGGACTAGGATCTGAATTCTGTGTTAAAGACTTTAGACAGAAATATGATGCAGAGGGAAAGTATGAAGTGATTGACAACAATATTCACAACTCAGTGGAGAGTCGACAATAACCTGAGAATTGAGGAAAGTACAGAAGACTAAATGTATTAATGGTGTGAATAATCTCACCCAGTTCAGCATTTTCATTGTTGACATCCTCCACCTGTTTGTCTCTTTCTTTTAACTGGTTCTCTCTCTCCTCTAGTAGGTTGTCTTTCTCTTCTACTTCCTGTCTCCTCTCTTCTACTTCCTGTCTCCTCTCTTTTAGTTCGTTTTCTTTTCCCTCCAGTAGTTTGTCTCTCTCTTCCAGTCGTCTGTCTCTCTCTTCCAGTAGTCTGTCTCTCTCTTCCAGTAGTCTGTCCTTCTCTCCCAGTCTGTGGTTCCTGACCTCTAGGTGAAGGTCTCGATCCTTTAGTTGTTTGTCTCTCTCTTCCAGTAGTTTGTCTTTCTCTTCCAGTAGTCTGTCCTTCTCTCCCAGTCTGTGGTTCCTGTCCTCTAGGTGAAGGTCTCGATCCTTTAGTTGTTTGTCTCTCTCTTCCAGTAGTTTGTCTTTCTCTTCCAGTAGTCTGTCCTTCTCTCCCAGTCTGTGGTTGCTGTCCTCTAGTTGAAGGTATTTTTCCTTTAGTAGTTTGTCTTTCTCTTCCAGTAGTCTGTCCTTCTCTCCCAGTCTGTGGTTCCTGTCCTCTAGTTGAAGGTCTTTTTCCTTCAGTTTTTTGTCTTTGTCTCCTAGTTCAATCTTCTTCTCTTTTAGTTCATTTTCTTTTCCCTCCAGATGTTTGTCTCTCTCTTCCAGTAGTTTGTCTCTCTCTTCCAGTCGTCTGTCTCTCTCTTCCAGTAGTTTGTCTCTCTCTTCCAGTCGTCTGTCTCTCTCTTCCAGTCGTCTGTCTCTCTCTTCCAGTAGTTTGTCTTTCTCTTCCAGTAGTCTGTCCTTCTCTCCCAGTCTGTGGTTGCTGTCCTCTAGTTGAAGGTATTTTTCCTTTAGTAGTTTGTCTTTCTCTTCCAGTAGTCTGTCCTTCTCTCCCAGTCTGTGGTTGCTGTCCTCTAGTTGAAGGTCTTTTTCCTTTAGTAGTTTGTCTTTCTCTTCCAGTAGTCTGTCCTTCTCTCCCAGTCTGTGGTTCCTGTCCTCTAGTTGAAGGTCCTTTTCCTTCAGTTTTTTGTCTTTGTCTCCTAGTTCAATCTTCTTCTCTTTTAGTTCATTTTCTTTTCCCTCCAGATGTTTGTCTCTCTCTTCCAGTAGTTTGTCTCTCTCTTCCAGTCGTCTGTCCTTCTCTCCCAGTCTGTGGTTCCTGTCCTCTAGTTGAAGGTCTTTTTCCTTTAGTAGTTTGTCTTTCTCTTCCAGTAGTCTGTCCTTCTCTCCCAGTCTGTGGTTCCTGTCCTCTAGTTGAAGGTCTTTTTCCTTTAGTAGTTTGTCTTTCTCTTCTAATAGTCTGTCCCTCTGTTCCATTATCTGGTTCTTCTCCTCCAGGAGTCTCTCTTTCTCTCTCACTTCTTGGGTCATATCGCCCAGTTGTGTGTCTTTCTCTCTCACTTCCTGGGTCATATCATCCAGTTGTGTGTCTTTCTCTCTCACTTCCTGGGTCATATCATCCAGTTGTGTGTCTTTCTCTCTCACTTCCTGGGTCATATCATCCAGTTGTGTGTCTTTCTTTCTCACTTCCTGGGTCATATCATCCAGTTGTCTGTCTTTCTTTCTCACTTCCTGGGTCATATCATCTAGTTTCTCCTCTAGTTGTTTCATCTCCTGTCTTAATTTCTCTTTTAATTCTTTTTCCATCTTCAACTCTGACAGAAAGCAATTAACATATGTAATTGGTTGTTTGAATAAGTAATGTATTAATCTATTCAATAGTGTGTCTATAAAGACATTATCATTTGATGGAGGTGGTACAATTATTAGTAATTATTTCCTCCAGTCAACAGTTATCTGAGCTGAACCAATCATCAACTGGTCTATTGACAATATTAGATACGTTACAAATGAATTAGTCTGAAAAACTGAATGACATCACTCATGTTCCCTGATTCAATCCTCTCTCCTCCAGACTCTCTCATACTTACCAAGCTCACCAGCTGATACCTCCCTCTTCAGCTTGTCCTCCTGGGTCTCACATTGTAAATACCGTGATCCTGAGACTATGGTGTAAAACAGAGAGGTGAGTTCTGTGTGGTAGATGACATCACTATATACAGAACAAACAGGACCAATCAGATTTCTCCTGTCACTCAAGCCTCCCTCATGGAGGGACTGTGGGAACCAATAAGATCTGATTAACGTAAATAATGTTGTTTTGTTATTGGTCTTTCTCTGATCAAATGATTATTGTCGTTGTTTGTGATAACCAGCATTGGGCTCTATGTCAGATACAGGATATTGTGTCAGGAGGCAGGGTTCTATGGAATATACATTCAGTAGAATGTGAAGAACATATGACATCATAATACAACCTACCTTGAGAACATTTGGGGAGAGTTTTGATAAATGTAAAGAAACTGATTTAATTTGTAGCCTTGAAGAAGACACACTGCTGTTCACAAGGCCTGTAGTTTTTATAGTATCAGATTAACACTCTGGTCTGTTCTTTGTCTTGTGTTATTGGTTGTCAATATAGCCCGGTGTGTTACATCGCAGCACCTCGCATCGGCCGGGCTAGAGTGGGCATCGAGCCAGGTGCCATGAAGCCGGCTCAGCGCAACTGGTCTCCTGTGCGTCACCTCGGGCCTGGGAACATGGCACCAGCCCTACGCACGGTGTCCCCGGTTTGCCAGCACAGCCCAGTGCCGTCTGTTCCACCTTGCTGCACTGGCCTGGCGAGGGGAAGTATCCAGCCAGGTAGGGTTGTGCAGGCTCGGTGCTCGAGACCTCCAGTGCGCCTTCACAGTCCGGTCTATCCGGTGCCTCTTCCACGCACCAGGCCTCCGGTGGCAGCCCCACACACCAGGCTGTGTCTCCGTCTCCTTCCTCCAGGTGCTCCCGCCTGTCCAGCGCTGCCAGAGTCTCCCGTCTGTCCTGAGCTGCCAGAGTCTCCCGTCTGTCCTGAGCTGCCAGAGTCTCCCGTCTGTCCTGATATGCCTGAGTCTACCGTCTGTCCTGAGCTGCCGGAGTCTACCGTCTGTCCTGAGCTGCCGGAGTCTCCCGTCTGTCCTGAGCTGCCGGAGTCTCCCGTCTGTCACGAGCTGCCGGAGTCTCCCGTCTGTCACGAGCTGCCGGAGTCTCCCGTCTGTCCTGAGCTGCCGGAGTCTCCCGTCTGTCCTGAGCTGCCGGAGTCTCCCGTCTGTCCTGAGCTGCCGGAGTCTCCCGTCTGTCCTGAGCTGCCGGAGTCTCCCGTCTGTCCTGAGCTGCCGGAGCAGCCCGTCAGCCAGGAGCTGCTGGAATTGCCCGTCACTCCGGCGCTGTCGGAGTCGCCCTTCACGTCCGAGCTTCCGGAGTCAGAACGGGTCAGAACCTGGAATCGGCCCATACCGCACCATCTATTGTCATAGATTAATCCCAGAGTCCTGGAAATAAGGCCTCATACACAGGGAATTAGACAACAGCCCCTAAAACTAAAACAGTCACACAGGTGAATGTAGCCCATAACACAGGGATCATAACATTTTTCCATTTTCCAAACGTACTATCAAACCAATCAGTCAGAGAAGTATCCACCCCAGAGTTTTCTGCCAACCCGTGTGTTAAAGCGCTGTTGAATATCATAAATATAATTAATCCAGTCCACGTTCTTATTGAGAGTAGACCCCCGGAAATGCTTAACTCTAATCCTGCAATGATCTGATTTCTTGCTTTGACTCATCTGGCACCCCCTTGGAACCCCAATATTATCAATGTGTACTTTGTCAATAAGAGACCCGGATGGAATAGCTCTTTTCTCCCATTTGGCTATACTCATGTCTTGGTGTTGAATGAGTGTCAAAGGCATTACAATGGAGCATAATCCTGTCCAATCTGTTGGTAAAACCTCGTCCTGACATCATTTCCCAAGAGTACTGTACCGGGCCAAACGGTAATAATCTCCTTCGGTCACTGTAAAGGGAGGAACCTGGGGATTTAAATAGTGCAAATCAATACAACTGTCATTATCTGGCATTCCTGCTTTCGTGAACAGCTTTATCATACCGGCCTAAATCAAATCAAATCAAATGTATTTATATAGCCCTTCGTACATCAGCTGATATCTCAAAGTGTTGTACAGAAACTAAACTCTTCTACCCAGAACCGTACTAGGGTGTCGACCAAGACCTGGTCATCTCCATACCACAACCCTAGATCCTCCTTCATTTCTATTTAAAGGGTTAAGCATATCTTTATGCAATAAATCCCTCTCTCCTGATTACAATCAAAAACTCTCATCTTCACTCTACTCTACCTTCTTCCATACTGGGCGAGTGGATTCATAAATCTTGGACATACAGGTTTGGTTAACAAACAGTTTCATTTGTTCTGATTATTAGCGGAATTTTTGTATTTTATTAGTTAATTATCCCGTAGGTCACATCCTATCCTAGAACACAATTTACCCATCCCCCTTTGTTACCTGGCTCTGCCCAGGTAACAACCTTGCCTACTCTTAAACAATGACTTAGGTAAGATTAATAAATTATCCTAATGTCTGACATCATCGTGTAGGAGCCCCTTTTAATTTTCCACATGTCCAATTCTCCCTTGGGCGTCCATTCATGTCAATCCTGTAACAATACTCTGTCAAGTTTCTTATCTACTTTAAGAACTATCTGTGCTACTTATATATTTTCTTAAATATATATATTTACCAATTTAAACTGTAACCCATTTCTCTAAAATCATTGATTTTGGAAAAAACATGTCTATGAGTGGCTTTTCTCTAAAGTCCTTACATTTCCTTAATCAATCTATCTTAATACTTACAATGATCCTAAATCATCACAGATGTCCTATATTCCTGTTAAATGTAATACTATTTAAAAACTTCTAATAATCGAACAAAGTCTAATAAATCCTAACCATATTAAAAATCCTTCCTACACTAACAAGCCCTGTCCTCCAGGGACCCTCAGTATTCTATCTGACAATAACATGAATTTAATATGTGTTGCAAAGTGTGAAATACCTTATCTACAGTAATTTATCACCCCTAAAAATTCCCTGCCCTATTGGCTTAATCTATCTCCTATCCAAACCTCAATCTTATCTTATCTTAATCTTAATCGTATCTTATCTTCCCTATTTATTCTCAATGATAAATATGACTTTTTCTCTGTTACAATACCAAATCATTAATAGCCCATTCAAAACTTTACAGCTAATGTTGTAAAACAGAATCCTGAACCACTTTCTTTTCAGTGATTCAAACAATAATTCTAAACCCCTAACCAAAACTCCATTATAATGAATTTACCTTAAAACTAGTAACTTAATATGACCACATTCATTATACAAATGACTCTCCCCTGAGGCTGATCAGACCTCAGAAGACAGTCACGATAAGATCAATAGGTCATAAATAAAATAAAAAATTCACTTGTATAATTAAAACTCATAAACTAAAAACGCATAAAGTTCCATATGTGAGCGTGCCTCTTTAAAATACCTTTGCACTAAAACAAATAGTCCTAACAATGGTTTTATGTGTATATACTTGCAGACCTGTTTTAATTTGGTCGTTTATGGCCTCATTCTCCCCAAGATTATAATCCCAGGAAACATCTAAAATTGAGACTCCTAAACATCAATTTTCCCAGAAGAACACAACACGCCTAACTAGCATTCACTATGCTAATTCGATTCAGAAACTCAAAAGTGATCTATAAACTAAACCTAATGATGATTCCCTTTAACTCAATTCATTAATCATAAGTTTTAAACAACGTCAATGTATATGTTTACTTAAATGAACATGCTACCCTTAGATACAATTTACCCGATAACATTATTGTATTACTTTTTCCCTTCTGCCGCAAATGTTGTACATTTCTCAGTGTAAGAAATCCTAATCCCAGATATTTACTAAAAATGTAAACGCGTTTTCCCTTGGCTCCTTCAACTCACATATTTTAGATAACTTCCATCCGTCCGGGTATGAAGAATCCTACTCAAACACACCAGAACAAATGCTTAATTAAGTTAAATCAACTCCTAGAATAACCAATCTTCAGTACCCAAATATCAATGTTTATGTATCAGGGGAAAAGCTCAAATAACCAAATTCAACCTAGCTAATTTCCCAAAACATATACAATTATGTTTTACTATAGAGGTTGCTTTTCCACATTAATACCCTAACATTGTTCCACATAATGGAAACAGTGCTCAAATTCACTGGTGTTACATAAACGATCAAACCAAGAATCAATAACCATCAGAATCCATTATCACAATGTTTTACGATTCAGACATTCAATCTCTCTTTCTCATGGCCTAATTACAGTCCAGATAAACGCCACAAATCAATGATACCCACCTAGCGAATCAGCTGCTAGTTTTTAGCATCTTTCCTGACGACTTACATACTCCTTTTAAAAATGTATTTCGACATTTTTATCAACTTCTGAAAAGTGACTCAACAATAATGCAGTCCGTGGCGTCAAAAGTGCCTCGCGAGTGATGTCATCAACGAGCTCTCAACCTTGGCTCAATCCGTAACGACTTTCAATTAATTGTAAATAATTGTTGTTCGATTAACCAAACCTAATTTATCACATCTGTTCAAATCCTGAATTATAATTTACCACCCCAGCCAATATCTCTAAATTGGGCATAAATCGTAATTGTCTCTTTGTTATCATTTAGAATCCATTTTGCTCTAAGTAACTGTCTCGTCTTTGATTTAGTATTTTAATTACAACTCTATTCCCAATACGTTATTCACTTGTCTAATTAAAACTCATACTAGCATATGTGAGTGTACACCTTTAAAATACCTTGTCACTGGGAACAGGGAAATCCCTTAACCCAAACTTTTACTACTACAACGACACCCAATAATTCTGATAATCCCTTCACATCGTTTGTTTTAAATCTCTTGATGTTTCATGTAACTCATTCAGTCTATCTTCAAATTGTCGTCCCACAATATTTTATACACTGCCATACACTCAAACCACTGTGATTGACGTGCACTGTCCCTTTAAGACAAGACATACTTTTTCCCCGTAAAGAAAAGTAGAGAAAAATAGATAGTGTTTTCTAGGATACGTTAACTTCTAGTTCGAATTCCCAGGCGTTACCTAACCAAAAATGAATACTCGGAAAAACAATCACAACTTTTTACGATTAAACTATTCTTACCTATTTTATAGTCCAAAGCGTTGCACTATATAGCCCATTTAGTACTTGGCACTTCCGTTGCAATCTGTGGCATCTTTACGATACTTCTCATTTTTTTAAATGAAATGTATCTGGAACTTCTGGCCACTTTTGAAAAGTAACTCTAAACTATAATGCACTCATTTTTCCTCTAAATGCCACAACCCCTTTTCTCGGTTGAAATTTGAGGAACGATGTTGTTAAACGTGAAACGTCATCACACATCTGCCTGCCTCTGTAAAATATATATATTCCCTATTCAGATTGCGTTCAGTCTTAAATTCTAATCATCAAAGTAAAACCAACCCAACTTCTCAACTTACCATACTCTAACATTTAAACGTACCATGTTTTGTGCTAAATTTATCATATGTCAGTCGATTCATAAATAGCTATAACGTCCGGATAGCATGAAATTGTATCGTATCTCTCCGTTATTCCCTACATTTAACTTTAGGTGACTTTCTCTTCTATGATACATTTATTTAAATACGACTCCCATCTCAATACATTATTCCCCCAGATCATTTTGGGCAAAATAGCATATTATTACCTCAATTGTCTCACCATTATTTTTAATGCCTTCTTTTTTATTTATTTTTTATTCAATCTAAAACACATAATAAACGTTCAGTTATATTTAGACAAACACTGGTGACCGTATTTTTCCGGCAAAACATGCAAATATGTGAATTTCACTCTAATATCAGTTTTAGTTAACCTCCTCGGCTGGGAATCGAACCGTGGATTGCCGTTGGTAAGACTGCTGCGCTCACCACTATACTACCAGCGCTATGGAATTGACTGAGACTCGCAGCAGCGCCTCTTCAACCTCAGGAGGCTGAAGAAATGTGGCTTGTCACCAAAAGCACTCACAAACTTCTACAGATGCACAATCAAGAGCATCCTGGCGGGCTGTATCACCGCCTGGTACGGCAACTGCTCCGCCCACAACCGTAAGGCTCTCCAGAGGTTAGTGAGGTCTGCTCAACACATCACCGGGGCAAACTACCTGCCCTCCAGGACACCTACACCACCCGATGTTACAGGAAGGCCATAAAGATCATCAAGGACAACAACCACCCGAGCCACTGCCTGTTCACCCCGCTATCATCCAGACGGCGAGGTCAGTACAGGTGCATCAAAGCAGGGACCGAGAGACTGAAAAACAGCTTCTATCTCAAGGCCATCAGTGTCACGAATCCCGCTTCCTGAGTCTGTGTTTCTGTCCTGGAGTGTGTTTCTGGTGTCCTGGAACGCACCCTGTCTTGTTGCCGGGCGAATTAGCTTGTTGGGAGATCGATGTTCACCCGCACCTGTATCCCATCAGTAATCTGCACACCTGTCCTGATCATCACCTCTCCCCTTCAAAAGCTCTGACCTGACATCCATTCCCTGCCGGATCGTTAGCCATGAACAGTATGTTGTGCCATAGTATCAGCCTCAAGTTGGATAGAATTTGTTTTGTTGTTTTTCACGTATTGCTTGCCTTAAACTTACCTCCGTTTGTTCTGTCTTCAGTTACTCACCCGGATCATTTACCCCATATTCCCGCCTGGTCGTCGGAGGATTCCGCTACCCCATTGGATCCCCCTATTTACTCCCATCAACTCACCACCGCTGCCCGCTATGCCACCTGGATATATCTGCCCATTCACATTCACTTGTAAATAAATACTCACCTTCTTCCTACTCTCCTTGTCCTGGTCTGCTTCTGGGTTTGATTTTGAAAGAACGTGACAATCAGACTGTTAAACAGCAACCACTAACACTGAGTGGCCGCTGCCAACACACTGACTCAACTCCAGCCACTTTACTAATGGGAATTGATGGGAAATGATGTAAAATATATCACTAGCCACTTTAAACAATGCTATCTAATATAATGTTTACATACCCTACATTATTCATCTCATATGTATATGTATATACTAGCCAATACTAACATGTATCACTAGCCACTTTAACTATGCCACTTTGTTTACATACTCATCTCATATGTATATACTGTACTCGATACCATCTACTGTATCTTGCCTATGCTGCTCTGTACCATCACTCATTCATATATCTTTATTTACATATTCTTAGCCCCTTACACTGTGCATAAGACAGTAGTTTTGGAATTGTTAGTTAGATTACTTGTTGGTTATTACTGCATTGTCGGAACTAGAAGCACAAGCATTTTGCTACACTCGCATTAACATCTTCTAACCATGTGTAGGTGACAAATACATTTGATTTGATTTTGATTTGAATATACAGTAATCACTGTTCCTATAGGACTTTGGACTAAAATGTCGCCCCAAATATAGCTTAATCTGAGTTGATTGAAAATGACCAACGGAAAAGCAACTCAATTGTTCCCCATACCATAATCTAAATAAAGACTACCAACCTGCAGTGTCTATCAAGAACTATATATCTATGGGGTCACTTGTTCCGTCTCTCCGCTGGATACATTATTCAATCTGACATTTAACTCCCCCGTATACAATAATCACTGTTCCTATAGGACTTTTAACTTAAAGCTCCAAACATAGCCTACTTGTAAAGTTGACCGAAGACAAATGGATCGAGGCCAGTCCCAAAACCAATCCTGCAGTGTCTATTCTTGAAAGCTGATGGTATAAAATCACCTGTTCCATTTCTTCCCCGGCACCTCAACCACACAATCACTTTTCACTATCAAGAACACAGACTACTAAAAACCGGAAAGACCCCCCGTCCATTCATCGCTCGATCTGACAATAGTTTTCACCCGTATACAGTGATCACTGTAGGAATATACAGTAAGTCGCTGTTCCTATAGGACTTTGAACTAAAATGTCGCTCCAAGCATAGCCTATTTGGAGAGTTGACTTTCAATCTGAGAACAACTTAAATCCACCCTATGATAATTTAAGTCATTCCCTCTTAATCAATAATAGAGATTACTGACCTTATCGCCGACTGGGAAAGCAATGTTCGTTGTATCTAGTCACCCTCCCTTTATTCTGTGATAATACGCAGGCCTGAATTTTAACCTCAATTCGGAGGCCAGGACTTTTTTAGTAAACGGGTGTCTCCCGTCCGTGCACGATTTTCGGCGTACTACCTCCAGATAACAGGGAGGGAGGGGTATTTAGATCCGGGATCGAAGGACCAATTGTTAGAGGAATTCTAAATTTCTATATGTTTTGTAGCCAAAACCAAATTCACTCTCTCTATTTCATAATAAGTTGTAAATGTATCATTTTGCAAGAAATAGATCGAGACCAGTCTTAAAAACAAGTTCAGCATTTATTCTTGATGAGTACTGACTCAAAATACAAAGAACATTACATTTTAAGGAGAGAACATAAAATGACGTCATAAGTTTCTCACACCCTCTCCGATCCACACAATAGCGCAGTGTCTTCAGGTCTGGAAATTGTCTTCTACTCCCTCATAAAACAAACATTCCAATCTGTCTAAAAGATATACGTTTCTCCACTAATGGAACATCAAACAAACATTCTTATCTGTCTGAAAAGATATATGCCATCCCCCTCCCTTAAACCCGCAAGGTACAGACAATTAATTTGTTTTACTTACATTTTCAGGAACAGCTTAACCAAGAACCCATACATTTAATACCATAACATAATAGTATTAAAATAAATGGTTCTAATTTAAATGTATACATAATTAATCAATTCAACTATAATTTCCTACAACAATCCTCCCTTTGATTAAATATTATACATTCAAATCTACATCTAATTTTATCAAACATAAAAAAACAAAAATATGAACAAACTTATAACTAACCTTATTATAAAGGTTTATCAGATTTATCATACGAATAGACTTATAATTAACCTTATTATAAAGGTTTACCAGATTATCATATGAATAGACACATAACCAACATTATTATAAATGTTTATCCGACTCTTCACCCATTATTAATCAAATCTAACCTTAACCTTAATCTAACCTTTAAACCTATATCAGAATTATAACTCTTCTTATCAGGATTTTCGTTACAATCTTTATTAAAAACAGTCTAATATTGAGATGGGATACAACCTAGCCTCCCTAAACATCGAAAATGGTCTCATCAAATATAAATTCCCCACAAATTGCAACCATTCCGATTACTAGTCCAATACTCTAACCACTAGGCTACCCTGCCGCCCCAGTCATATGGACATCTGCATTCAGACTGATGCTCCATCACTTCCTCTGGTCTTCTCAAACTGCTGTCCTAGAGTATTAGTAGTAGAAGTAGCAGTATTAGTAGTAGTGTTAGTAGTAGTAGTACCAGT
The DNA here is from genome assembly GCF_023373465.1 of Oncorhynchus keta. Lineage (NCBI taxonomy): Eukaryota > Metazoa > Chordata > Actinopteri > Salmoniformes > Salmonidae > Oncorhynchus > Oncorhynchus keta. The sequence continues at coordinate 8,069,032 of NC_068434.1, forward strand.
AGTAGTAGTAGTAGTGGTGGTGGTGGGCTCCGCCTGCTCTCCCAACCCTTAAACAAAACAGTTGTCTCTCTAACTAGTCTCCTTTCTAACCCCTAAACAAAACAGTTGTCTCTCTAACTAGTCTCCTCTCTAACCCCTACAGATAACCGTTGTCTATCTAGTCTCCTCTCTTATCCCTACACAAAACAGTTGTCTCTGTCTAGTCTCCTCTCTAACCCCTACACAAAACAGTTGTCTCTATCTAGTCTCCTCTCTAAACCCTACACAAAACAGTTGTCTCTATCTAGTCTCCTCTCTAAACCCTACACAAAACAGTTGTCTCTATCTAGTCTCCTCTCTAACCCCTACACAAAACAGTTGTCTCTATCTAGTCTCCTCTCTAACCCCTACAGATAACCGTTGTCTATCTAGTCTCCTCTCTAACCCCTACACAAAACAGTTGTCTCTATCTAGTCTCCTCTCTAACCCCTACACAAAACAGTTGTCTCTATCTAGTCTCCTCTCTAACCCCTACACAAAACAGTTGTCTCTATCTAGTCTCCTCTCTAACCCCTACACAAAACAGTTGTCTCTATCTAGTCTCCTCTCTTATCCCTACACAAAACAGTTGTCTCTGTCTAGTCTCCTCTCTAAACCCTACACAAAACAGTTGTCTCTATCTAGTCTCCTCTCTTATCCCTACACAAAACAGTTGTCTCTGTCTAGTCTCCTCTCTAAACCCTACACAAAACAGTTGTCTCTATCTAGTCTCCTCTCTTATCCCTACACAAAACAGTTGTCTCTGTCTAGTCTCCTCTCTAAACCCTACACAAAACAGTTGTCTCTATCTAGTCTCCTCTCTTATCCCTACACAAAACAGTTGTCTCTGTCTAGTCTCCTCTCTAAACCCTACACAAAACAGTTGTCTCTATCTAGTCTCCTCTCTTATCCCTACACAAAACAGTTGTCTCTATCTAGTCTCCTCTCTAACCCCTACACAAAACAGTTGTCTCTGTCTAGTCTCCTCTCTAACCCCTACACAAAACAGTTGTCTCTGTTACTAGTCTCCTCTCTAACCCCTACACAAAACAGTTGTCTCTCTAACTAGTCTCCTCTCTAACCCCTACACAAAACAGTTGTCTCTAACTAGTCTCCTCTCTAACCCCTACACAAAATAGTTGTCTCTATCTAGTCTCCTCTCTAACCCCTACACAAAACAGTTGTCTGTAACTAGTCTCCTCTCTAACCCCTACACAAAACAGTTGTCTGTAACTAGTCTCCTCTCTAACACAAAACAGTTGTCTCTCTAACTACTCTCCTCTCTAACCCCTACACAAAACAGTTGTCTCTATCTAGTCTCCTCTCTAACCTTTACACAAAACAGTTCTCTAACTAGTCTCCTCTCTAACACAAAACAGTTGTCTCTCTAACTACTCTCCTCTCTAACCCCTACACAAAACAGTTGTCTCTATCTAGTCTCCTCTCTAACCTTTACACAAAACAGTTGTCTCTCTAACTAGTCTCCTTTCTAACCCCTAAACAAAACAGTTGTCTCTCTAACTAGTCTCCTCTCTAACCCCTACAGATAACCGTTGTCTATCTAGTCTCCTCTCTAACCCCTACACAAAACAGTTGTCTCTATCTAGTCTCCTCTCTAACCCCTACACAAAACAGTTGTCTCTATCTAGTCTCCTCTCTAACCCCTACAGATAACCGTTGTCTATCTAGTCTCCTCTCTAACCCCTACACAAAACAGTTGTCTCTCTAACTAGTCTCCTCTCTAACCCCTACAGATAACCGTTGTCTATCTAGTCTCCTCTCTAACCCCTACAGATAACCGTTGTCTCTATCTAGTCTCCTCTCTAACCCCAACACAAAACAGTTGTCTCTATCTAGTCTCCTCTCTAACCCCTACAGATAACCGTTGTCTATCTAGTCTCCTCTCTAACCCCTACAGATAACCGTTGTCTATCTAGTCTCCTCTCTAACCCCTACACAAAACAGTTGTCTCTCTATCTAGTCTCCTCTCTAACCCCTACAGAAAACAGTTGTCTCTATCTAGTCTCCTCTCTAACCCCTACACAAAACAGTTGTCTCTCTAACTAGTCTCCTCTCTAACCCCTACAGATAACAGTTGTCTATCTAGTCTCCTCTCTAACCCCTACACAAAACAGTTGTCTCTATCTAGTCTCCTCTCTAACCCCTACACAAAACAGTTGTCTCTATCTAGTCTCCTCTCTAACCCCTACACAAAACAGTTGTCTCTATCTGGTCTCCTCTCTAAACCCTACACAAAACAGTTGTCTCTGTTACTAGTCTCCTCTCTAACCCCTACACAAAACAGTTGTCTCTCTAACTAGTCTCCTCTCTAACCCCTACACAAAACAGTTGTCTCTAACTAGTCTCCTCTCTAACCCCTACACAAAACAGTTGTCTCTATCTAGTCTCCTCTCTAACCCCTACACAAAACAGTTGTCTCTAACTAGTCTCCTCTCTAACCCCTACACAAAACAGTTGTCTGTAACTAGTCTCCTCTCTAACCCCTACACAAAACAGTTGTCTCTAACTAGTCTCCTCTCTAACCCCTACACAAAACAGTTGTCTCTAACTAGTCTCCTCTCTAACCCCTACACAAAACAGTTGTCTCTAACTAGTCTCCTCTCTAACCCCTACACAAAACAGTTGTCTCTCTAACTAGTCTCCTCTCTAACACAAAACAGTTGTCTCTCTAACTACTCTCCTCTCTAACCCCTACACATAACAGTTGTCTCTATCTGGTCTCCTCTCTAACCCCTACACAAAACAGTTGTCTCTCCAACTAGTTTCCTCTCTAACACAAAACAGTTGTCTCTCACTAGTCTCCTCTCTAACACAAAACAGTTGTCTCTCACTAGTCTCCTCTCTAACACAAAACAGTTGTCTCTATCTGGTCTCCTCTCTAACACAAAACAGTTGTCTCTCACTAGTCTCCTCTCTAACACAAAACAGTTGTCTCTCACTAGTCTCCTCTCTAACACAAAACAGTTGTCTCTATCTGGTCTCCTCTCTAACACAAAACAGTTGTCTCTAACTAGTCTCCTCTCTAACACAAAACAGTTGTCTCTAACTAGTCTCCTCTCTAACACAAAACAGTTGTCTCAACAGCAACAGAACAATAATCTAATGTATTACTCATCAAGTCACTGTGGACATACACTGTGTTAGGTTATACACTGTGTGTACAAAACATTAAGGACACTTGATCTTTCCATGACATAGACTGACCAGGTGAATCCAGGTGAAAGATATGATCCCTTATTCATGTCACTTGTTAAATCCACTTCAATCAGTGTAGATGAAGGGGAGGAGGAAGGTTAAATAAGGATATTGAGACATGGATTGTGTGCCATTCAAAGGATGAACGGGCAAGATGCAGTATATAAATGTCTTTGAACAGGGTCTGGTAACAGGTGCATGGAGCACTGGCTTGTGTAAAGAACTGCAACGATGTTGGGATTCCTGTGTGTTTCAAGAATGGTCCACCACCCAAAGGACATCTGGGCGACGTCTTTCCAATGGGAAAACACTCCACATTTTGATATGTCAGACAAAGGTGTTTGTATTTCTTCCCCCAGTACTCCTCTTCTGTCACAGGTCTCTCCAGTTCTGTTATTTGGGAGACACTGGGGAGTCTGGACTGCTGCTCTCCCCTCCCACTGCAACACAACACACAGCACTGATCAACACTCTGACTCTCTGGAGGATGTACAACAGTGTCTAATATAATATAATCTACATCCATAACTCACTAGATGGAGGAGGTACAACAGTGTCTAATATAATATCATCTACATCCATAACTCACTAGATGGAGGAGGTACAACAGTGTCTAATATAATATCATCTACATCCATAACTCACTAGATAGAGGAGGTACAACAGTGTCTAATATAATATCATCTACATCCATAACTCACTAGATGGAGGAGGTACAACAGTGTCTAATATAATATCATCTACATCCATAACTCACTAGATGGAGGAGGTACAACAGTGTCTAATATAATATCATCTACATCCATAACTCACTAGATGGAGGAGGTACAACAGTGTCTAATATAATATCATCTACATCCATAACTCACTAGATGGAGGAGGTACAACAGTGTCTAATATAATATCATCTACATCCATAACTCACTAGATGGAGGAGGTACAACAGTGTCTAATATAATATCATCTACATCCATAACTCACTAGATGGAGGAGGTACAACAGTGTCTAATATAATAATCTATCAATATCATCTACATCCATAACTCACTAGATGGAGGAGGTACAACAGTGTCTAATATAATATAATATCATCTACATCCATAACTCACTAGATGGAGGAGGTACAACAGTGTCTAATATAATATAATATCATCTACATCCATAACTCACTAGATAGAGGAGGTACAACAGTGTCTAATATAATATAATATAATCTACATCCATAACTCACTAGATGGAGGAGGTACAACAGTGTCTAATATAATATCATCTACATCCATAACTCACTAGATGGAGGAGGTACAACAGTGTCTAATATAATATCATCTACATCCATAACTCACTAGATAGAGGATGTACAACAGTGTCTAATATAATATCATCTACATCCATAACTCACTAGATGGAGGAGGTACAACAGTGTCTAATATAATATAATATCATCTACATCCATAACTCACTAGATGGAGGAGGTACAACAGTGTCTAATATAATATAATATCATCTACATCCATAACTCACTAGATGGAGGAGGTACAACAGTGTCTAATATAATATAATATCATCTACATCCATAACTCACTAGATGGAGGAGGTACAACAGTGTCTAATATAATATAATATCATCTACATCCATAACTCACTAGATAGAGGAGGTACAACAGTGTCTAATATAATATAATATAATCTACATCCATAACTCACTAGATGGAGGAGGTACAACAGTGTCTAATATAATATCATCTACATCCATAACTCACTAGATGGAGGAGGTACAACAGTGTCTAATATAATATCATCTACATCCATAACTCACTAGATAGAGGAGGTACAACAGTGTCTAATATAATATAATCTACATCCATAACTCACTAGATAGAGGAGGTACAACAGTGTCTAATATAATATAATATAATCTACATCCATAACTCACTAGATGGAGGAGGTACAACAGTGTCTAATATAATATCATCTACATCCATAACTCACTAGATGGAGGAGGTACAACAGTGTCTAATATAATATCATCTACATCCATAACTCACTATGTGGAGGAGGTACAACAGTGTCTAATATAATATCATCTACATCCATAACTCACTAGATGGAGGAGGTACAACAGTGTCTAATATAATATAATATCATCTACATCCATAACTCACTAGATGGAGGAGGTACAACAGTGTCTAATATAATATCATCTACATCCATAACTCACTAGATAGAGGAGGTACAACAGTGTCTAATATAATATCATCTACATCCATAACTCACTAGATAGAGGAGGTACAACAGTGTCTAATATAATATCATCTACATCCATAACTCACTAGATGGAGGAGGTACAACAGTGTCTAATATAATATAATATCATCTACATCCATAACTCACTAGATGGAGGAGGTACAACAGTGTCTAATATAATATCATCTACATCCATAACTCACTAGATGGAGGAGGTACAACAGTGTCTAATATAATATCATCTACATCCATAACTCACTAGATGGAGGAGGTACAACAGTGTCTAATATAATATAATATCATCTACATCCATAACTCACTAGATGGAGGAGATACAACAGTGTCTAATATAATATAATATCATCTACATCCATAACTCACTAGATAGAGGAGGTACAACAGTGTCTAATATAATATAATATAATCTACATCCATAACTCACTAGATGGAGGAGGTACAACAGTGTCTAATATAATATCATCTACATCCATAACTCACTAGATGGAGGAGGTACAACAGTGTCTAATATAATATCATCTACATCCATAACTCACTAGATAGAGGAGGTACAACAGTGTCTAATATAATATCATCTACATCCATAACTCACTAGATGGAGGAGGTACAACAGTGTCTAATATAATATCATCTACATCCATAACTCACTAGATGGAGGAGGTACAACAGTGTCTAATATAATATCATCTACATCCATAACTCACTAGATGGAGGAGGTACAACAGTGTCTAATATAATATAATATCATCTACATCCATAACTCACTAGATGGAGGAGGTACAACAGTGTCTAATATAATATAATATCATCTACATCCATAACTCACTAGATGGAGGAGGTACAACAGTGTCTAATATAATATAATATCATCTACATCCATAACTCACTAGATGGAGGAGGTACAACAGTGTCTAATATAATATCATCTACATCCATAACTCACTAGATAGAGGAGGTACAACAGTGTCTAATATAATATCATCTACATCCATAACTCACTAGATAGAGGATGTACAACAGTGTCTAATATAATATCATCTACATCCATAACTCACTAGATGGAGGAGGTACAACAGTGTCTAATATAATATAATATCATCTACATCCATAACTCACTAGATGGAGGAGGTACAACAGTGTCTAATATAATATAATATCATCTACATCCATAACTCACTAGATGGAGGAGGTACAACAGTGTCTAATATAATATAATATCATCTACATCCATAACTCACTAGATGGAGGAGGTACAACAGTGTCTAATATAATATAATATCATCTACATCCATAACTCACTAGATGGAGGAGGTACAACAGTGTCTAATATAATATAATATCATCTACATCCATAACTCACTAGATGGAGGAGGTACAACAGTGTCTAATATAATATCATCTACATCCATAACTCACTAGATGGAGGAGGTACAACAGTGTCTAATATAATATCATCTACATCCATAACTACTAGATATACAACAGTGTCTAATATAATATAATCTACATCCATAACTCACTAGATGGAGGAGGTACAACAGTGTCTAATATAATATAATATCATCTACATCCATAACTCACTAGATGGAGGAGGTACAACAGTGTCTAATATAATATCATCTACATCCATAACTCACTAGATGGAGGAGGTACAACAGTGTCTAATATAATATCATCTACATCCATAACTCACTAGATGGAGGAGGTACAACAGTGTCTAATATAATATCATCTACATCCATAACTCACTAGATGGAGGAGGTACAACAGTGTCTAATATAATATAATATCATCTACATCCATAACTCACTAGATGGAGGAGGTACAACAGTGTCTAATATAATATCATCTACATCCATAACTCACTAGATAGAGGAGGTACAACAGTGTCTAATATAATATCATCTACATCCATAACTCACTAGATAGAGGAGGTACAACAGTGTCTAATATAATATCATCTACATCCATAACTCACTAGATGGAGGAGGTACAACAGTGTCTAATATAATATAATATCATCTACATCCATAACTCACTAGATGGAGGAGGTACAACAGTGTCTAATATAATATCATCTACATCCATAACTCACTAGATGGAGGAGGTACAACAGTGTCTAATATAATATCATCTACATCCATAACTCACTAGATGGAGGAGGTACAACAGTGTCTAATATAATATAATATCATCTACATCCATAACTCACTAGATGGAGGAGATACAACAGTGTCTAATATAATATAATATCATCTACATCCATAACTCACTAGATGGAGGAGGTACAACAGTGTCTAATATAATATAATATCATCTACATCCATAACTCACTAGATGGAGGAGGTACAACAGTGTCTAATATAATATAATCTACATCCATAACTCACTAGATGGAGGAGGTAAAACAGTGTCTAATATAATATCATCTACATCCATAACTCACTAGATGGAGGAGGTACAACAGTGTCTAATATAATATCATCTACATCCATAACTCACTAGATGGAGGAGGTACAACAGTGTCTAATATAATATAATATCATCTACATCCATAACTCACTAGATGGAGGAGATACAACAGTGTCTAATATAATATAATATCATCTACATCCATAACTCACTAGATGGAGGAGGTACAACAGTGTCTAATATAATATAATATCATCTACATCCATAACTCACTAGATGGAGGAGGTACAACAGTGTCTAATATAATATACATCCATAACTCACTAGATGGAGGAGGTACAACAGTGTCTAATATAATATCATCTACATCCATAACTCACTAGATAGAGGAGGTACAACAGTGTCTAATATAATATCATCTACATCCATAACTCACTAGATAGAGGAGGTACAACAGTGTCTAATATAATATAATATCATCTACATCCATAACTCACTAGATGGAGGAGGTACAACAGTGTCTAATATAATATCATCTACATCCATAACTCACTAGATAGAGGAGGTACAACAGTGTCTAATATAATATAATCTACATCCATAACTCACTAGATAGAGGAGGTACAACAGTGTCTAATATAATATAATATAATCTACATCCATAACTCACTAGATGGAGGAGGTACAACAGTGTCTAATATAATATCATCTACATCCATAACTCACTAGATGGAGGAGGTACAACAGTGTCTAATATAATATAATATAATCTACATCCATAACTCACTAGATAGAGGAGGTACAACAGTGTCTAATATAATATCATCTACATCCATAACTCACTAGATGGAGGAGGTACAACAGTGTCTAATATAATATAATATAATCTACATCCATAACTCACTAGATAGAGGAGGTACAACAGTGTCTAATATAATATAATATAATCTACATCCATAACTCACTAGATAGAGGAGGTACAACAGTGTCTAATATAATATAATATCATCTACATCCATAACTCACTAGATAGAGGAGGTACAACAGTGTCTAATATAATATAATATCATCTACATCCATAACTCACTAGATGGAGGAGGTACAACAGTGTCTAATATAATATAATATAATCTACATCCATAACTCACTAGATGGAGGAGGTACAACAGTGTCTAATATAATATCATCTACATCCATAACTCACTAGATGGAGGAGGTACAACAGTGCTAATATAATATCATCTACATCCATAACTCACTAGATGGAGGAGGTACAACAGTGTCTAATATAATATAATATCATCTACATCCATAACTCACTAGATGGAGGAGATACAACAGTGTCTAATATAATATAATATCATCTACATCCATAACTCACTAGATGGAGGAGGTACAACAGTGTCTAATATAATATAATATCATCTACATCCATAACTCACTAGATGGAGGAGGTACAACAGTGTCTAATATAATATCATCTACATCCATAACTCACTAGATGGAGGAGGTACAACAGTGTCTAATATAATATAATCTACATCCATAACTCACTAGATGGAGGAGGTAAAACAGTGTCTAATATAATATCATCTACATCCATAACTCACTAGATGGAGGAGGTACAACAGTGTCTAATATAATATCATCTACATCCATAACTCACTAGATAGAGGAGGTACAACAGTGTCTAATATAATATAATATAATATAATATAATATAATATAATATAATATCATCTACATCCATAACTCACTAGATGGAGGATGTACAACAGTGTCTAATATAATATAATATAATATAATATCATCTACATCCATAACTCACTAGATGGAGGAGGTACAACAGTGTCTAATATAATATCATCTACATCCATAACTCACTAGATGGAGGAGGTACAACAGTGTCTAATATAATATAATATCATCTACATCCATAACTCACTAGATGGAGGAGGTACAACAGTGTCTAATATAATATAATATAATATAATATCATCTACATCCATAACTCACTAGATGGAGGAGGTACAACAGTGTCTAATATAATAATAGATATCATAATATAATATAATATCATCTACATCCATAACTCACTAGATGGAGGAGGTACAACAGTGTCAGTGTCTAATATAATATAATATCATCTACATCCATAACTCACTAGATGGAGGAGGTACAACAGTGTCTAATATAATATAATATCATCTACATCCATAACTCACTAGATGGAGGAGGTACAACAGTGTCTAATATAATATATCATCTACATCCATAACTCACTAGATGGAGGAGGTACAACAGTGTCTAGATAATATAATATAATATCATCTACATCCATAACTCACTAGATGGAGGAGGTACAACAGTGTCTAATATAATATAATATCATCTAATATACTCATATAATATCATCTACATCCATAACTCACTAGATGGAGGAGGTACAACAGTGTCTAATATAATATAATATAATATAATATCATCTACATCCATAACTCACTAGATGGAGGATGTACAACAGTGTCTAATATAATATAATATCATCTACATCCATAACTCACTAGATGGAGGAGGTACAACAGTGTCTAATATAATATAATATAATATAATATCATCTACATCCATAACTCACTAGATGGAGGAGGTCTAATACAGTGTCTAATATAATATCATCTACATCCATAACTCACTAGATGGAGGAGGTACAACAGTGTCTAATATAATATAATATCATCTACATCCATAACTCACTAGATGGAGGAGGTACAACAGTGTCTAATATAATATAATCTACATCCATAACTCACTAGATGGAGGAGGTACAACAGTGTCTAATATAATATAATATCATCTACATCCATAACTCACTAGATGGAGGAGGTACAACAGTGTCTAATATAATATAATATAATATAATATAATCTACATCCATAACTCACTAGATGGAGGAGGTACAACAGTGTCTAATATAATATAATATCATCTACATCCATAACTCACTAGATGGAGGAGGTACAACAGTGTCTAATATAATATAATATCATCTACATCCATAACTCACTAGATGGAGGAGGTACAACAGTGTCTAATATAATATAATATCATCTACATCCATAACTCACTAGATAGAGGAGGTACAACAGTGTCTAATATAATATAATATAATATAATATAATATAATATAATATAATATAATATAATATCATCTACATCCATAACTCACTAGATGGAGGAGGTACAACAGTGTCTAATATAATATAATCTACATCCATAACTCACTAGATGGAGGAGGTACAACAGTGTCTAATATAATATAATCTACATCCATAACTCACTAGATGGAGGAGGTACAACAGTGTCTAATATAATATAATATAATATAATATAATATCATCTACATCCATAACTCACTAGATGGAGGATGTACAACAGTGTCTAATATAATATAATATAATATAATATAATATAATATAATATCATCTACATCCATAACTCACTAGATGGAGGAGGTACAACAGTGTCTAATATAATATCATCTACATCCATAACTCACTAGATAGAGGAGGTACAACAGTGTCTAATATAATATAATATCATCTACATCCATAACTCACTAGATGGAGGAGGTACAACAGTGTCTAATATAATATAATATCATCTACATCCATAACTCACTAGATGGAGGAGGTACAACAGTGTCTAATATAATATAATATCATCTACATCCATAACTCACTAGATGGAGGAGGTACAACAGTGTCTAATATAATATAATATCATCTACATCCATAACTCACTAGATGGAGGAGGTACAACAGTGTCTAATATAATATAATATCATCTACATCCATAACTCACTAGATGGAGGAGTACAACAGTGTCTAATATAATATCATCTACATCCATAACTCACTAGATGGAGGAGGTACAACAGTGTCTAATATAATATAATATCATCTACATCCATAACTCACTAGATGGAGGATGTACAACAGTGTCTAATATAATATCATCTACATCCATAACTCACTAGATGGAGGAGGTACAACAGTGTCTAATATAATATAATATCATCTACATCCATAACTCACTAGATGGAGGAGGTACAACAGTGTCTAATATAATATCATCTACATCCATAACTCACTAGATGGAGGAGGTACAACAGTGTCTAATATAATATAATATCATCTACATCCATAACTCACTAGATGGAGGAGGTAAAACAGTGTCTAATATAATATCATCTACATCCATAACTCACTAGATGGAGGAGGTACAACAGCGTCTAATATAATATCATCTACATCCATAACTCACTAGATAGAGGAGGTACAACAGTGTCTAATATAATATAATATAATATCATCTACATCCATAACTCACTAGATGGAGGATGTACAACAGTGTCTAATATAATATAATATAATATCATCTACATCCATAACTCACTAGATGGAGGAGGTACAACAGTGTCTAATATAATATAATATAATATAATATCATCTACATCCATAACTCACTAGATAGAGGATGTACAACAGTGTCTAATATAATATAATATCATCTACATCCATAACTCACTAGATGGAGGAGGTACAACAGTGTCTAATATAATATCATCTACATCCATAACTCACTAGATAGAGGAGGTACAACAGTGTCTAATATAATATAATATCATCTACATCCATAACTCACTAGATGGAGGAGGTACAACAGTGTCTAATATAATATAATATCATCTACATCCATAACTCACTAGATGGAGGAGGTACAACAGTGTCTAATATAATATCATCTACATCCATAACTCACTAGATGGAGGAGGTACAACAGTGTCTAATATAATATCATCTACATCCATAACTCACTAGATGGAGGAGGTACAACAGTGTCTAATATAATATCATCTACATCCATAACTCACTAGATGGAGGAGGTACAACAGTGTCTAATATAATATCATCTACATCCATAACTCACTAGATGGAGGAGGTACAACAGTGTCTAATATAATATCATCTACATCCATAACTCACTAGATAGAGGAGGTACAACAGTGTCTAATATAATATAATATAATATAATATAATATAATATCATCTACATCCATAACTCACTAGATGGAGGATGTACAACAGTGTCTAATATAATATAATATAATATAATATAATATAATATAATATCATCTACATCCATAACTCACTAGATGGAGGAGGTACAACAGTGTCTAATATAATATAATCTACATCCATAACTCACTAGATGGAGGAGGTACAACAGTGTCTAATATAATATCATCTACATCCATAACTCACTAGATGGAGGAGGTACAACAGTGTCTAATATAATATAATATCATCTACATCCATAACTCACTAGATGGAGGAGGTACAACAGTGTCTAATATAATATAATATCATCTACATCCATAACTCACTAGATGGAGGAGGTACAACAGTGTCTAATATAATATAATATCATCTACATCCATAACTCACTAGATGGAGGAGGTACAACAGTGTCTAATATAATATAATATCATCTACATCCATAACTCACTAGATGGAGGAGGTACAACAGTGTCTAATATAATATAATATCATCTACATCCATAACTCACTAGATGGAGGAGGTACAACAGTGTCTAATATAATATCATCTACATCCATAACTCACTAGATAGAGGAGGTACAACAGTGTCTAATATAATATAATATCATCTACATCCATAACTCACTAGATGGAGGAGGTACAACAGTGTCTAATATAATATAATCTACATCCATAACTCACTAGATAGAGGAGGTACAACAGTGTCTAATATAATATAATATCATCTACATCCATAACTCACTAGATAGAGGAGGTACAACAGTGTCTAATATAATATAATATCATCTACATCCATAACTCACTAGATGGAGGAGGTACAACAGTGTCTAATATAATATAATATAATCTACATCCATAACTCACTAGATGGAGGAGGTACAACAGTGTCTAATATAATATAATATCATCTACATCCATAACTCACTAGATGGAGGAATTAACTCCATGCTGTGTCTCCTCCTCAGTGGAAGTGTGGGGTCTGTATCTGAGGTCTCTCCTCTCACTGTAACACAACATAGAGAACTGGTCAACATACTGACTCAGAGACACATTTAAAACATAGTATAAACAAACTACAAATACATTAAACATCATAGTGAAATATAGATTATTGGAGAAAATAGAGAATATCAAGATTGATGACAGTTTGAGACAACATTGAACTCACTAAGTGAAGGATGGTTCACTATAGACTAGAAACAGTAGGAGACAACAGGACAATATTGATAACTCACTAAGTGAAGGATGGACCACTATAGACTAGAAACAGTAGGAGACAACAGGACAATATTGATAACTCACTAAGTGAAGGATGGACCACTATAGACTAGAAACAGGACAATATTGATAACTCACTAAGTGAAGGATGGACCACTATAGACTAGAAATAGTAGGAGACAACAGGACAATATTGATAACTCACTAAGTGAAGGATGGACCACTATAGACTAGAAACAGTAGGAGACAACAGGACAATATTGATAACTCACTAAGTGAAGGACGGTCACTATAGACTAGAAACAGGACAATATTGATAACTCACTAAGTGAAGGATGGACCACTATAGACTAGAAACAGGACAATATTGATAACTCACTAAGTGAAGGACGGTCACTATAGACTAGAAACAGGACAATATTGATAACTCACTAAGTGAAGGACGGTCACTATAGACTAGAAACAGTAGGAGACAACAGGACAATATTGATAACTCACTAAGTGAAGGATGGACCACTATAGACTAGAAACAGTAGGAGACAACAGGACAATATTGATAACTCACTAAGTGAAGGATGGACCACTATAGACTAGAAACAGGACAATATTGATAACTCACTAAGTGAAGGATGGACCACTATAGACTAGAAACAGTAGGAGACAACAGGACAATATTGATAACTCACTAAGTGAAGGATGGACCACTATAGACTAGAAACAGTAGGAGACAACAGGACAATATTGATAACTCACTAAGTGAAGGATGGACCACTATAGACTAGAAACAGGACAATATTGATAACTCACTAAGTGAAGGATGGACCACTATAGACTAGAAACAACAGGACAATATTGATAACTCACTAAGTGAAGGATGGACCACTATAGACTAGAAACAGGACAATATTGATAACTCACTAAGTGAAGGATGGACCACTATAGACTAGAAACAGGACAATATTGATAACTCACTAAGTGAAGGATGGACCACTATAGACTAGAAACAGTAGAAGACAACAGGACAATATTGATAACTCACTAAGTGAAGGATGGACCACTATAGACTAGAAACAGTAGGAGACAACAGGACAATATTGATAACTCACTAAGTGAAGGATGGACCACTATAGACTAGAAACAGTAGGAGACAACAGGACAATATTGATAACTCACTAAGTGAAGGAAGGACCACTATAGACTAGAAATAGTAGGAGACAACAGGACAATATTGAAAACTCACTAAGTGGAGGATGGTCCACTATAGACTAGAAACAGTAGGAGACAACAGGACAATATTGATAACTCACTAAGAGAAGGATAGACCACTATAGACTAGAAACAGGACAATATTGATAACTCACTAAGTGAAGGATGGACCACTATAGACTAGAAACAGGACAATATTGATAACTCACTAAGTGAAGGATGGTCCACTATAGACTAGAAACAGTAGGAGACAACAGGACAATATTGATAACTCACTAAGTGAAGGACGGACCACTATAGACTAGAAACAGTAGGAGACAACAGGACAATATTGATAACTCACTAAGTGAAGGATGGACCACTATAGACTAGAAACAGTAGAAGACAACAGGACAATATTGATAACTCACTAAGTGAAGGATGGACCACTATAGACTAGAAACAGTAGGAGACAACAGGACAATATTGATAACTCACTAAGTGAAGGATGGTTCACTATAGACTAGAAACAGTAGGAGACAACAGGACAATATTGATAACTCACTAAGTGAAGGAAGGACCACTATAGACTAGAAACAGTAGGAGACAACAGGACAATATTGATAACTCACTAAGTGAAGGAAGGACCACTATAGACTAGAAACAGTAGGAGACAACAGGACAATATTGATAACTCACTAAGTGAAGGAAGGACCACTATAGACTAGAAATAGTAGGAGACAACAGGACAATATTGAAAACTCACTAAGTGGAGGATGGTCCACTATAGACTAGAAACAGTAGGAGACAACAGGACAATATTGATAACTCACTAAGTGAAGGATGGACCACTATAGACTAGAAACAGTAGGAGACAACAGGACAATATTGATAACTCACTAAGTGAAGGATGGACCACTATAGACTAGAAACAGGACAATATTGATAACTCACTAAGTGAAGGATGGACCACTATAGACTAGAAACAGGACAATATTGATAACTCACTAAGTGAAGGATGGACCACTATAGACTAGAAACAACAGGACAATATTGATAACTCACTAAGTGAAGGATGGACCACTATAGACTAGAAACAGTAGAAGACAACAGGACAATATTGATAACTCACTAAGTGAAGGATGGTTCACTATAGACTAGAAACAGTAGGAGACAACAGGACAATATTGATAACTCACTAAGTGAAGGATGGACCACTATAGACTAGAAACAGTAGGAGACAACAGGACAATATTGATAACTCACTAAGTGAAGGATGGACCACTATAGACTAGAAACAGGACAATATTGATAACTCACTAAGTGAAGGACGGACCACTATAGACTAGAAACAGTAGGAGACAACAGGACAATATTGATAACTCACTAAGTGAAGGATGGTCACTATAGACTAGAAACAGGACAATATTGATAACTCACTAAGTGAAGGATGGACCACTATAGACTAGAAACAGTAGGAGACAACAGGACAATATTGATAACTCACTAAGTGAAGGATGGTCCTCTATAGACTAGAAACAGGACAATATTGATAACTCACTAAGTGAAGGATGGTCCTCTATAGACTAGAAACAGTAGGAGACAACAGGACAATATTGATAACTCACTAAGTGAAGGATGGACCACTATAGACTAGAAACAGTAGGAGACAACAGGACAATATTGATAACTCACTAAGTGAAGGATGGACCACTATAGACTAGAAACAGTAGGAGACAACAGGACAATATTGATAACTCACTAAGTGAAGGATGGACCACTATAGACTAGAAACAGTAGGAGACAACAGGACAATATTGATAACTCACTAAGTGAAGGATGGACCACTATAGACTAGAAACAGGACAATATTGATAACTCACTAAGTGAAGGATGGTCCACTATAGACTAGAAACAGGACAATATTGATAACTCACTAAGTGAAGGATGGTCCTCTATAGACTAGAAACAGTAGGAGACAACAGGACAATATTGATAACTCACTAAGTGAAGGATGGACCACTATAGACTAGAAACAGTAGAAGACAACAGGACAATATTGATAACTCACTAAGTGAAGGATGGACCACTATAGACTAGAAACAGTAGGAGACAACAGGACAATATTGATAACTCACTAAGTGAAGGATGGACCACTATAGACTAGAAACAGTAGGAGACAACAGGACAATATTGATAACTCACTAAGTGAAGGATGGACCACTATAGACTAGAAACAGTAGAAGACAACAGGACAATATTGATAACTCACTAAGTGAAGGATGGTCCACTATAGACTAGAAACAGTAGGAGACAACAGGACAATATTGATAACTCACTAAGTGAAGGATGGACCACTATAGACTAGAAACAGTAGGAGACAACAGGACAATATTGATAACTCACTAAGTGAAGGATGGACCACTATAGACTAGAAACAGTAGGAGACAACAGGACAATATTGATAACTCACTAAGTGAAGGATGGTTCACTATAGACTAGAAACAGTAGGAGACAACAGGACAATATTGATAACTCACTAAGTGAAGGATGGTCCCCTATAGACTAGAAACAGGACAATATTGATAACTCACTAAGTGAAGGAAGGTCCACTATAGACTAGAAACAGTAGGAGACAACAGGACAATATTGATAACTCACTAAGTGAAGGATGGACCACTATAGACTAGAAACAGTAGGAGACAACAGGACAATATTGATAACTCACTAAGTGAAGGATGGACCACTATAGACTAGAAACAGTAGGAGACAACAGGACAATATTGATAACTCACTAAGTGAAGGATGGACCACTATAGACTAGAAACAGTAGGAGACAACAGGACAATATTGATAACTCACTAAGTGAAGGATGGTCCTCTATAGACTAGAAACAGGACAATATTGATAACTCACTAAGTGAAGGATGGACCACTATAGACTAGAAACAGTAGGAGACAACAGGACAATATTGATAACTCACTAAGTGAAGGATGGACCACTATAGACTAGAAACAGTAGGAGACAACAGGACAATATTGATAACTCACTAAGTGAAGGATGGTCCACTATAGACTAGAAACAGTAGGAGACAACAGGACAATATTGATAACTCACTAAGTGAAGGATGGACCACTATAGACTAGAAACAGTAGGAGACAACAGGACAATATTGATAACTCACTAAGTGAAGGATGGACCACTATAGACTAGAAACAGTAGGAGACAACAGGACAATATTGATAACTCACTAAGTGAAGGATGGTTCACTATAGACTAGAAACAGTAGGAGACAACAGGACAATATTGATAACTCACTAAGTGAAGGATGGACCACTATAGACTAGAAACAGGACAATATTGATAACTCACTAAGTGAAGGATGGACCACTATAGACTAGAAACAGTAGGAGACAACAGGACAATATTGATAACTCACTAAGTGAAGGATGGACCACTATAGACTAGAAACAGTAGGAGACAACAGGACAATATTGATAACTCACTAAGTGAAGGATGGTCCTCTATAGACTAGAAACAGGACAATATTGATAACTCACTAAGTGAAGGATGGACCACTATAGACTAGAAACAGTAGGAGACAACAGGACAATATTGATAACTCACTAAGTGAAGGATGGACCACTATAGACTAGAAACAGTAGGAGACAACAGGACAATATTGATAACTCACTGGATGGAGGAAGGTCCTTGCTGTCTCTCCTCCTGACTGGGAGGATGGAACCTGTTTCTGACAGCTCTCCATGTTCTAAAATAATAGAACAACCATTTAGAATGAGAACATTTACCTCAGTGACACATGAAGGCACATAGACCTACTGAAGGGGAGTTCTGGGTTTCTACTGAAATGTTAAGTATCACATATCTCCCTCACCAGTCATCTGGGCTGAGATCTCTCTTCTCAGTCTCTCTACCTCAGTCTTCACATCACATATCTGTTGAGCTGAAATAACAAAGGAGGACTAGGATCTGAATTCTGTGTTAAAGACTTTAGACAGAAATATGATGCAGAGGGAAAGTATGAAGTGATTGACAACAATATTCATAACTCAGTGGAGAGTCGACAATAACCTGAGAATTGAGGAAAGTACAGAAGACTAAATGTATTAATGGTGTGAATAATCTCACCCAGTTCAGCATTTTCATTGTTGACATCCTCCACCTGTTTGTCTCTTTCTTTTAACTGGTTCTCTCTCTCCTCTAGTAGGTTGTCTTTCTCTTCTACTTCCTGTCTCCTCTCTTCTACTTCCTGTCTCCTCTCTTTTAGTTTGTTTTCTTTTCCCTCCAGTAGTTTGTCTCTCTCTTCCAGTTGTTTGTCTCTCTCTTCCAGTCGTCTGTCTCTCTCTTCCAGTCGTCTGTCTCTCTCTTCCAGTCGTCTGTCTCTCTCTTCCAGTTGTTTGTCTTTCTCTTCCAGTAGTCTGTCCTTCTCTCCCAGTCTGTGGTTCCTGTCCTCTAGTTGAAGGTCTTTTTCCTGCAGTAGGACTCTGAAGTTCTCTACTTGGCTGTTCTTGTCCTGCAGGTTCTTTCTCAGAGCCTCTAGTTGAATGTTTCTATCCTTTAGTTGTTTCATCATCTCTTTAAACATCTCTGAGAGAGCAATTAACATATTTAGTTGGTTGTTTGAATAAGTAATGTATTAATTATTTCAATAGTATGTCTATAAAGAAATTATCATTTGATGGAGGTGGTACAATTATTAGTAATTATTTCCTCCAGTCAACAGTTATCTGAGCTGAACCAATCATCAACTGGTCTATTGACTATTTGATACATTACAAATTAATTAGTATGAAAACAGAATGACATCACTCATGTTCCCTGATTCAATCCTCTCTCCTCCAGACTCTCTCATACTTACCAAGCTCACCAGCTGATGCCTCCCTCTTCAGCTTGTCCTCCTGGGTCTCACGTTGTAAATACAGTGATCCT
>NC_068434.1:8089513-8242013 GCF_023373465.1 Oncorhynchus keta
TTCGTTTTCCGTTTGTTCCACATCAGAGCATCTGAATTAGAGATTCGTTCCCCCGTTGAATCCTGTACAGGGAGGAAGTCTTATAGTATCTGTTGAAAGATATTAATTCATCAGGTCTTACCGGAGATGTTTGTTCTGGAAATTCTTACACAGGGACCCTCAAAGTCAGTCTTAATATTAATCATTGTTTATTGACAGCAAGCTGGAGAAGTTCCAACCAAATCAATGCACCATAGTACACATGTCAATCAGGAGCTCTCCTGGGGCAGTCCCAGCAGTTTTCTTATATACAGCTATACACAGACAAATTATATGTGCATGATTTAGCATAATTAATTCATCATTAGCGTTTTGTTTCATTCATGTGAATGACAAATGCTGGTTCTTAACATGTGACAGACCAATACCTCACGAGGCTTCTTTTCTCTGCGCTGAGACCTTGAAACGGAGATATCTTTCATTCTCAAAACAAGGTCTGGGCGTACTGCCAAATTGCAGATACTGATAGTGAGAATTGGTTCAGTCAGTCACTTGCATGAACACAGAAATTAGTTATAAGAAAAGCACAAACATTTCAATTCCCATTACATGTTCTAGAATGTTGTTACAGCCTTGTCATAGCAGAGATGTTCTAGAATGTTGTTACAGGCTTGTCATAGCAGAGATGTTCTAGAATGTTGTTACAGGCTTGTCATAGCAGAGATGTTCTAGAATGTTGTTACAGCCTTGTCATAGCAGAGATGTTCTAGAATGTTGTTACAGGCTTGTCATAGCAGAGATGTTCTAGAATGTTGTTACAGGCTTGTCATAGCAGAGATGTTCTAGAATGTTGTTACAGGCTTGTCATAGCAGAGATGTTCTAGAATGTTGTTATTGCAGAGATGTTCTAGAATGTTGTTACAGCTTGTCATAGCAGAGATGCAGGCTTGTCATAGCAGAGATGTTCTAGAATGTTGTTACAGGCTTGTCATAGCAGAGATGTTCTAGAATGTTGTTACAGCCTTGTCATAGCAGAGATGTTCTAGAATGTTGTTACAGGCTTGTCATAGCAGAGATGTTCTAGAATGTTGTTACAGGCTTGTCATAGCAGAGATGTTCTAGAATGTTGTTACAGCCTTGTCATTGCAGAGATGTTCTAGAATGTTGTTACAGGCTTGTCATAGCAGAGATGTTCTAGAATGTTGTTACAGCCTTGTCATAGCAGAGATGTTCTAGAATGTTGTTACAGCCTTGTCATTGCAGAGATGTTCTAGAATGTTGTTACAGGCTTGTCATAGCAGAGATGTTCTAGAATGTTGTTACAGCCTTGTCATAGCAGAGATGTTCTAGAATGTTGTTGTCACAGCTAGAATTTTATTACAGGCTTGTCATAGCAGAGATGTTCTAGAATGTTGTTACAGCCTTGTCATAGCAGAGATGTTCTAGAATGTTGTTACAGCCTTGTCATAGCAGAGATGTCCTAGAATGTTATTACAGCCTTGTCATTGCAGAGATGTCCTAGAATGTTGTTACAGGCTTGTCATAGCAGAGATGTTCTAGAATGTTGTTACAGCCTTGTCATAGCAGAGATGTTCTAGAATGTTGTTACAGCCTTGTCATAGCAGAGATGTTCTAGAATGTTGTTACAGCCTTGTCATTGCAGAGATTTCCTAGAATGTTGTTACGAGCATTGTGCATTACCCTGTAGCTCTGAAATACACTTTCTAATTGCATTGTCAGTGGAACAAGTAAAGTTACCTGAAACTGCAGAGAAAGACAACATAGTTACGTGTACTTTTTGGTCAGTACAGTCAGTTATATCATCATCACGTAGTTTGTGTTATCATGTTTGGCTCAGTTCTTCAGGTTCCACTTAGTCTGTATTCTCTTGCCCATTTTAGAGTCTGGATTCAGGCAGATATATTTTGATGGTATTTTCAACTGCACCCTGTTAAGGAAAAGTACTTTAATGACAGAAATGGCCAGGTGTTTACTTACACAGTAAAATAGTACTTACATAATAATAACATATGAACTATTCAAAAGTACCACATCATAAGTTAATATGCCAAGGAAATCTAGAAACATTGTACTCAGTGTAGTGGCATATACTGTATGTTGCATCATTACATAATGACATATATTGGCATACATATTATAGTGGCACATCACAGGCAATTTAAGTGGGATATACACTACCGTTCAAAAGTTTGGGGTCACTTATCACTCTGTTCTAGGCCCTCTCCTATTCTCACTATACACCAAGTCACTTGGCTCTGTCATAACCTCACATGGTCTCTCCTATCATTGCTATGCAGACGACACACAATTAATCTTCTCCTTTCCTCCTTCTGATGACCAGGTGGTGAATCGCATCTCTGCATGTCTGGCAGACATATCAGTGTGGATGACGGATCACCACCTCAAGCTGAACCTCGGCAAGACGGAGCTGCTCTTCCTCCCGGGGAAGGACTGCCCGTTCCATGATCTCGCCATCACGGTTGACAACTCCATTGTGTCCTCCTCCCAGAGCGCTAAGAACCTTGGCGTGATCCTGGACAACACCCTGTCGTTCTCAACTAACATCAAGGCGGTGGCCCGTTCCTGTAGGTTCATGCTCTACAACATCCGCAGAGTACGACCCTGCCTCACACAGGAAGCGGCGCAGGTCCTAATCCAGGCACTTGTCATCTCCCGTCTGGATTACTGCAACTCGCTGTTGGCTGGGCTCCCTGCCTGTGCCATTAAACCCCTACAACTCATCCAGAACGCCGCAGCCCGTCTGGTGTTCAACCGTCCCAAGTTCTCTCACGTCACCCCGCTCCTCCGCTCTCTCCACTGGCTTCCAGTTGAAGCTCGCATCCGCTACAAGACCATGGTGCTTGCCTACGGAGCTGTGAGGGGAACGGCACCTCAGTACCTCCAGGCTCTGATCAGGCCCTACACCCAAACAAGGGCACTGCGTTCATCCACCTCTGGCCTGCTCGCCTCCCTACCACTGAGGAAGTACAGTTCCCGCTCAGCCCAGTCAAAACTGTTCGCTGCTCTGGCTCCCCAATGGTGGAACACACTCCTCACGACGCCAGGACAGCGGAGTCAATCACCACCTTCCGGAGACACCTGAAACCCCACCTCTTTAAGGAATACCTAGGATAGGATAAAGTAATCCTTCTCACCCCCCTAAAAGATTTAGATGCACTATTGTAAAGTGGCTGTTCCACTGGATGTCATAAGGAGAATGCACCAATTTGTAAGTCGCTCTGGATAAGAGCGTCTGCTAAATGACATGTATGTAATATACTTAGACATTGTTAATTTCATAAATGACTATTGTAGCTGGAAACGGCAGATTTTGTATGGAAAATCTACAGAGGCCCATTATCAGCAACCATCACCCCTGTGTTCCGATGGCACGTTGTGTTAGCTAATCCAGATTTATATATATATGCCATTTAGCAGACGCTTTTATCCAAAGCGACTTACAGTCATGTGTGCATACATTCTACGTATGGGTGGTCCCGGGGATCGAACCCACTACCCTGGCGTTACAAGCGCCATGCTCTACCAACTGAGCTACAGAAGGACCGAGAAGGATAATTGATCATTAGAAAATAATTTTGCAATTATGCTAGCACAGCTGAAAAATGTTGTCCTGATTAAAGAAGCAATAAAACTGTCCTTCTTTTAGACTAGTTGAGTATCTGGAGCATCAGCATTTTTCTTTGCAACTCTGCCTAGAAGGCCAGCATCCCGGGGGTCGCCTCAGACTGGTGTTTTACGGGTACTATTTAATGAAGCTGCCAGTTGAGGACTTGTGAGGCATCTGTTTCTCAAACATGACACTCTAATGTACTTGTCCTCTTGCTCAGTTATGCACCGGGTCCTCCCACTCCTCTTTCTATTCTGGTTAGAGCCAGTTTGCGCTGTTCTGTGAAGGGAGTCGCACACAGCGTTGTATGAGATCTTCATTTTCTTGGCAATTTCTCGCATGGAATATCCTTCATTTCTCAGAACAAGAATAGACTGACGAGTTTCAGAAGAAAGCTCTTTGTTTCTGGCCATTTTGACCCTGTAATCGAAACCACAAATGCTGATGCTCCAGATGCTCAACTAGTCTAAAGAAGGCCAGTTTTATTGCTTCTTTAATCTGGTTTTCAGCTGTGCTAACATAATTACAAAAGGGTTTTCTAATGATCATTTAGCCTTTTAAAATGATAAACTTGGATTAGCTAACACAACGTGCGTTTGGAACACAGGAGTGATGGTTGCTGATAATGGGCCTCTGTACGCCTATGTAGATAGTCCATAAAAAATCTGCCATTTCCAGCTGCAATAGTCATTTACAACATTAACAATATCTACACTCTATTTCTGATCAATTCTGAGGATATTTTAATGGTCGAAAAAATGTGCTTTTCTTTTTAAAAAAAACAAGGACACTTCTAAGTGACCCCAAACTTTTGAATGGTAGTGTAGGTGCATAAGATATGTAGAGTGTAAATGGAAAAAACTCACACTATCTCCACATGGTCACACATTGCACTCCTCGGATGAACGGTGGATTGGACTATGTTACTGGAATTCACACGGTCCCGTGTTTTCAGACAGAGGCAACGTTGTCTGCTGTGCATCAGGAACGCTGTGAGGAACAGGAGACAAAACGAAGGAGCACTCTATGGCACGTTTCAGAAACAGTACTTTAGCATTTTGTGAATGTTATTGAGCAAACAGAAAACAGAAACACTGAAAATGGACACGATTCACATCAAGGAAGCTAAAAGTGTATATATTTCATTTATTTTATGAATACATACTGTATACAACTGCTATAGTGTATTATTAAAACAATTACATTATGATATGAAATATTGTCGGTTATTAAAACACATCACAACATATTATAACAGCACTTCATATTTATTAAATGTTTTAATTTACCTTTATTTAACCAGGCAAGTCAGTTAAGAACAAATTCTTATTTTCAATGACGGCCTGGGAACAGTGGGTTAACTGCCTGTTCAGGGGCAGAACGACAGATTTGTACCTTGTCAGCTCGGGGATTTGAACTTGCAACCTTCCGGTTACTAGTCCAACGCTCTAACCACTAGGCTACCCTGCCGCCATATAACATACCATATAACATATCGTATAACATATCATATAACATATCGCATAACATATCGCACTGGTCTTACCATCAGTTGAAATCATCAGTGTCACCAAAACCACGACGACAGTCAATCCCTTCATTTTGACCAGTTGATAAATAAAATCCTGAGGTCTGAAATACTACTGGCTTTTCTTTTACCAAGGACAAATGAAGCGCACACAGTGTGTGAAGGCATTTTATAGCAGCTAGGAAAGGAACCCCCCCCCCCACCACTGGGGAACACTGGGTAACCCTCATCATTACAGTACATTGTGTGTTTTATCTGGGCATAGAGAGCGTGACGAGATGAATGAAAGTAGAACAAACCCTTTCATGATTATCAAATATCAAATAGTGGGTGTTTATATGTTTCCTGTTTCGTACAAGTATGTGGTATGCGGGAAATATCCCAACATCACGTGAGACAACCTCGGATAGTGGGGTCACGACCCGCGTCAGTCATTATCCACGTATCAATTGGCCTTGAGCAATTTATTTCATTTGGAAACGTGTTGTTGGGAATATGGGATATACCGGTACTTTTGGGGTCCCAATTGAAACTAATCACAACTTTTCATAAAGGCTTAATGTAGGCCTTCATAAGCCATTTATAAGGCCTACATAGATGCTTCAGAAATCATTCATGAACAAATAGCATGCATGGAGGTAAAAGGATTGTCCCTTGTGGCAAAGCACCTGATGTAACGACCTTGTATCCTCCAGAGACCCAGCATTTCATTTCTAGTCCGTATCTCTAAGGCCATACTGTGATATACTTTATTTTACATACTTTATTTATTTTGCTCCTTAGCACCCCATTATTTTTATTTCTATTTTGCACATTCTTCCACTGCAAATCTACCATTCCAGTGTTTTACTTGCTATATTGTATTTACTTTGCCACCATGGCCTTTTTTTTGCCTTTACCTCCCTTCTCACCTCATTTGCTCACATCGTATATAGACTTGTTTATACTGTATTATTGACTGTATGTTTATGTTTTACTCCATATGTAACTCTGTGTCGTTTTATCTGTCGAACTGCTTTGCTTTATCTTGGCCAGGTCGCAATTGTAAATGAGAACTTGTTCTCAACTAGCCTACCTGGTTAAATAAAGGTGTTCTCAACTAGCCTACCTGGTTAAATAAAGGTGTTCTCAACTAGCCTACCTGGTTAAATAAAGGTGTTCTCAACTTGCCTACCTGGTTAAATAAAGGTGTTCTCAACTTGCCTACCTGGTTAAATAAAGGTGTTCTCAACTTGCCTACCTGGTTAAATAAAGGTGTTCTCAACTAGCCTACCTGGTTAAATAAAGGTGTTCTCAACTTGCCTACCTGGTTAAATATAAAGGTGTTCTCAACTAGCCTACCTGGTTAAATAAAGGTGTTCTCAACTTGCCTACCTGGTTAAATAACTTGCCTACCTGGTTAAATAAAGGTGTTCTCAACTTGCCTAAAATAAAGGTGTTCTCAACTTGCCTACCTGGTGTTTCTCAACTTGCCTACCTGGTTAAATAAAGGTGTTCTCAACTTGCCTACCTGGTTAAATAAAGGTGTTCTCAACTTGCCTACCTGGTTAAATAAAGGTAACTTGCCTACCTGGTGTTCTCAACTTGCCTACCTGGTTAAATAAAGGTGTTCTCAACTTGCCTACCTGGTTAAATAAAGGTGTTCCTGGTTAAATAAAGGTGTTCTCAACTTGGTTAAATAAAGGTGTTCTCAACTTGCCTACCTGGTTAAATAAAGGTGTTCTCAACTTGCCTACCTGGTTAAATATAAAGGTGAAATAAATACAAAATAAAAAAGGTCCTGTTGTACCTTTGAAAGGACATTCTAAACTGTTTAATGATAGAACATGTGTGGGGCTGTCACCATGATCCATTTTCTCTCTCTGGTTCTTCCATTGTAATTACCATCACAAAATTACATTTTATCTAACGCAAACTTGATTAAATTAACTGAGAATTTATCAAAAAAATCTTTACAAAAACTCTTAATTTTTCTGTCTCTTCAAGGTTTATGCCACATAGCAAAGGGGTGTGTAATTGTGTAATTATAATTTTTGTGAGTGTGATATTCAAATTGTTTCTAAGAGGTAAATATTTTGAATGATCCATTTAAATGATTATAAGCGTAGTGTACAATGCATTCGGAAAGTATTCAGACCCCTTGACTTTTTCCACACTTTGTTAGGTTACAGCCTTATTCTAAAATGGATTAATTTTTTTTTTTTCCCCCTCATCAATCTACACACAATACCCCTTTAATAACTCAACAAAACTGTTTTTTTTTAACTGGAAATATCACATTTACATTAGTATTCAGACCCTTTACTCAGTACTTTGTTGAAGCACCTTTGGCATCGATTACAGCCTCAAGTCTTCTTGGGTATGATGCTACAAGCTTGGCACACATGTATTTGGGGAGTTTCTCCCATTCTTCTCTGCTGATCCTCTCAAGCTCTGTCAGGTTGGATTGGGAGAGTCGCTGCACAGCTATTTTCAGGTCTGTCCAGAGATATTCGATTGTGTTCAAGTCCGGGCTCTTGCTGGGCCACTAAAGGACATTAAGATACTTGTCCCGAAGCCACTTCTTTGTTGTCTTGGCTGTGTGCTTAGGGTCGTTTTCCTGTTGCAAGGTGAACCTTCGCCCCAGTCTGAGGTCTGGAGTGCTCTGGAGCAGGTTTTCATTAAGGATCTCTCTGTACTTCACACCATTCATCTTTGCCTCGATCCTGTCTAGTCTCCCAGTCCCTGTCGCTAAAAAAGATCCACACAGCATGATGCTGCCACCAACATGCTTCACCGTAGGGGTGGAGTCAG
Source organism: Oncorhynchus keta (assembly GCF_023373465.1). Lineage (NCBI taxonomy): Eukaryota > Metazoa > Chordata > Actinopteri > Salmoniformes > Salmonidae > Oncorhynchus > Oncorhynchus keta. The sequence goes on from NC_068434.1 coordinate 8,097,463, forward strand.
GTTTCCTCCAGACGTGACGCTTGGCATGGTTGTCTTCTGGAATATTCACCCATCTCCACAGAGGAACTGGGGAGCTCTGTCAGAGTGACCATCGGTTTCTTGGTCACCTTCCTGACCAAGTACCTTCTCCCTCGATTACTCAGTTTGGCCGGGTGGCTAGCTCTAGGAAGAGTCTTGGTGGTTCCAAACTTTTTCCATTTAAGAATGATGGAGGCCACTGTGTTCTTCGGGACTTTCAATGCTGCAGACATTTTTTTGTACCCTTCCCCAGATCTGTGCCTCGACACAATCCTGTGTTGGAGCTCTACGGACAATTCCTTCACCTTCACTTCATGGCTTGGTTTTTGCTCTGACATGCACTGTCATCTGTGGGACCTTAAATACAGTTGAAGTTGGAAGTTTACATACACCTTAGCCAAATACATTACAACTCAGTTTTTCCCAATTCCTGACATTTAATCAGAGTAAAAAATCCCTGTTTTAGGACAGTTAGGATGACCACTTTATTTTTTTAAAATTTAAATATTACCTTTATATATTATATTACCCAGGCAAGTCAGTTAAGAACATATTCTTATTTTCAATGACGGCCTGGGAACAGTGGGTTAACTGCCTGTTCAGGGGCAGAACCACAGCTTGGGGGTTTGAACTCGCAACCTTCCGGTTACTAGTCCAACGCTCTAACCACTAGGCTGCCCCATTTTAAGAATGTGAAATGTCAGAATAAGAGTATTTCAGCTTTTATTTCTTTCATCACATTCCCAGTGGGTCAGAAGTTTACATACACTCAATTAGTATTTGGTAGCATTGCCTTTAAATTCTTTAACTTGGGTGAAACGTTTCGGGTAGCCTTCCACAAGCTTTCCACAATAAGTTGGGTGAATTTTGGCCCATTCCTCCTGACAGAGCTGGTGTAACTGAGTCAGGTTTGTAGGCTTCCTTGCTTGCACAAGCTTTTTCAGTTCTGCCCACAAATGTTCTATAGGATTGAGGTTAGGGCTTTGTGATGGCCACTCCAATACATTGTACAATACAAGTTACAAAAAAAAAATACAAAAAAAATTGTACCAATACAATACTTATTTGTCCTTAAGACATTTTTCCACAACTTTGGAAGTATGCTTGGGGTCATTGTCCATTTGGAAGACCCATTTGCGACCAAGCTTTAACTTCCTGATGTCTTGAGATGTTGCTTCAATATATCCACATAATTTTCTTTCCTCATGAAGCCATCTATTTTGTGAAGTGCACCAGTCCCTCCTGTAGCAAAGCACCCCCACAACATGATGCTGCCACCCCCGTGCTTCACGGTTGGAATGGTGTTCTTCGGCTTGCAAGCCTCCCCCTTTTTCCTCCAAACATAACAAGGGTCATTATGGCCAAACAGTTCCATTTTTGTTTCATCAGACCAGAGGACATTTTTCCAAAAAGTACAATCTTTGTCCCCATGTGCAGTTGCAAACCGTAGTCTAGCTTTTTTTATGGCAGTTTTGGAGCAGTGGCTTCTTCCTTGCTGAGGGCCTTTTAGGTTATGCTGATATAGGACTCGTTTTACTGTGGATACTTTTGTACCGGTTTCCTCCAGCATCTTCACAAGGTCCTTTGCTGTGGTTCTGGGATTGATTTGCACTTTTCGCACCAATGTACGTTCATCTCTAGGAGACAGAACGCGTCTCCTTCCTAAGCGATATGACAGCTGCGTGGTCCCATAGTGTTTATACTTGTGTACTTGTCACAACTTCCGCCGAAGTCGGTCCCTCTCCTTGTTTCGGGTGGTGTTCGGCGGTCGACGTCACCGACCTTCTAGCCATCACTGATCCTCTTTTCATTTTCCATTGGTTTTGTCTTGTCTTACTTCACACCTGGTTCCAATCCCATTCATTAACTGTTGTGTATTTAACCCTCTGTTTCCCCTCATGTCCTTGTCGGAGATTGTTTGATTGTATGTTTGTGTATTATGTGTTGTTGCACGACGGATTTTGTACCCACTTTTTATTATTTTGGTTTAGGAGTTTTGTGAAGCACTGATTAAACATTTATACCAAGTTTGATTCTCCTGCGCCTGACTTCCCTGCTACCAACACGCACCCATTACAGTACTATTGCTTGTACAGATGAACGTGGTACCTTCAGGCATTTGGAAATTGCTCCCAAGGATGAACCAGACTTGTGGAGGTCTACACATTTTTTTCTGAGGTCTTGGCTGATTTCATTTGATTTTCCCATGACGTCAAGCAAAGAGGCACTGAGTCTGAAGGTAGGCCTTAAAATACATCCACAGGTACACATCCAATTGACTCAAATTATGTCCATTAGCCTATCAGAAGCTTCTAAATCCATGACATAATTCTCTGGAATTTTCCAAGCTGTTTAAAGGCACAGTCAATTTAGTTTATGTAAACTTCTGACCCACTAGAATTGTGATACAGTGAATTATAAGTGAAATCATCTGTCTGTAAACAATTGTTGGACAAATGACTTGTCATCCACAAAGTAGATGTCCTAACTGACCAAACTATAATTTGGTTAACAAGAAATTTGTGGAGTGGTTGAAAAATGAGTTTTAATGACTCCAACATAAGTGTATAACTTCAGACATCAACTGTAGATAGGTGTGTGTCTTTCCAAATCATGTCCAATCAATTGAATTTACCACAAGTGGACACGAATCAAGTTGTAGAAACATCTCAATGATGATCCACCGAAACAGGATGCCCCTGAGCTCAATTTCAAGTCTAATAGCAAAGAGTCTGAATACTTATGTAAATAAGGTATTTAACATTTTTTTATGTTTTTTTATGCAAACATATCTAAAATACCGTTTTCGCTTTGCCATTATGTGGTATTGTGTGTAGATTGCTGAGAATTTGTTGTATTTTTTAAAGTTATACATTTTTAGAATAAAGCTGTAACGTAGTAAAATGTGCAAAAAGGTCAAGGGGTCTGAATACTTTCCAAAGGTCAAGGGGTCTGAATACTTTCCAAAGGTCAAGGGGTCTGAATACTTTCCAATGGTCAAGGGGTCTGAATACTTCAAGGGGGGTCTGAATACTTTCCAAAGGTCAATACTTTCCAAAGGTCAAGGTCTGAATACTTTCCAAAGGTCAAGGGGTCAATACTTTCCAAAGGTCAAGGGGTCTGAATACTTTCCAAAGGTCAAGGGGGGTCTGAATACTAAGGTCAAGGGGTCTGAATACTTTCCAAAGGTCAAGGGGTCTGAATACTTTCCAAAGGTCAAGGGGTCTGAATACTTTCCAAAGGTCAAGGGGTCTGAATACTTTCCAAAGGGGTCAAGGTCAAGGGGTCTGAATACTTTCCAAAGGTCAAGGGGTCTGAATACTTTCCAAAGGTCAAGGGGTCTGAATACTTTCCAAAGGTCAAGGGGTCTGAATACTTTCCAAAGGTCAAGGGGTCTGAATACTTTCCAAAGGTCAAGGGGTCTGAATACTTTCCAAAGGTCAAGGGGTCTGAATACTTTCCAAAGGTCAAGGGGTCTGAATACTTTCCAAAGGTCAAGGGGTCTGAATACTTTCCAAAGGTCAAGGGGTCTGAATACTTTCCAACGGTCAAGGGGTCTGAATACTTTCCAAAGGTCAAGGGGTCTGAATACTTTCCAACAACACTGTAATTTGTTCCCATTAATAGGAAATGGATGAATTTGTTGGCACAGCCGAGTCCCTCGGATGAGTCAGTTCCCCTGGAATGTTTGCAACAGTAATTTCCCCATTCAGAGCAGGACGTCATGTTGTACAATAGACCTACAGTGTGCGTCTCCCATTTCCAAATCGAATAATTAAATGGTTGTATTCAAGACAAAGTCATTTCCATTGATTTCAGTTTGTCAGTGTCAGCAGTGTAGGCGTCCTTTTTGTAGTGGGCTATTAAAGATTCTAACCATGTCTCCGTTACATGTCAAATGTCGCATAATTTCATGATGCGTGTTTATAAAATGTTATCCCGTGTCCTCCTGAAGACTGTTCCTCTGGGGCGGAGTTCCCCAAAGGTGAACCTCGTGCGTTGTGTCTATGATGTATTTCATTCTGTTGGTTTAGACTGGGACCATCAGCCTGTTTTTTTTGTGAGTGGTGTTACAAGTTGTTGTAAAATTGTGTATTTGCGCTACTTTACTTGTCAATAGGCCACTAACGGTTCAGAGGAAATGTGTGGTTATTCTTGGTCACATTTATGTTATGTGTTACATTTCCACTGAATTAGGTCGGGATATGGTTTCGTTAGAAAATGTTGGCCCAGTCACTTTTACACAGCAATTTCTGCATACGTCACGGATGTACATCAGAATTCAATGTGTTTTTTCACCTTCTGTCCCCATCTACTGTTATTCTACATGTTTCATATTTATTATCAACCGAGTCCTAACGGACGTTGCACAAACAATACAAAGAAAATACGCATATTTCTTTAAATGTATACAGCACCTGTCACGTTCTGACCTTTAGTTCCTTTGTTTTCTATTTATTTAGTATGGTCAGGGCGTGAGTTGGGGTGGGCAGTCTGTGTGTTTTTTCTATGATTTGGGGATTTGTATGTTTCGGCCTAGTATGGTTCTCAATCAGAGGCAGGTGTCATTAGTTGTCTCTGATTGAGAATCATACTTAGGTAGCCTGGGTTTCACTGTTTGTTTGTGGGCGATTGTCTATGTTGATTGCTTGTTTCAGCGCAGTTCGCATTAGCTTCACGGTTGTTATTTCGTTTATTGTTTTTATAGGGTTTCAGTGTTCAGTGTTTTCTTTATTAAAATTAATGATGAACACATACCACACCGTATTTTGGTCCTCCAATCCATCTCGCCTCTCCTCTTCAGATGAAGAGGAGGACGACCGTGACAGAACCAGTCAAAAGTTTGGACACACCTACTCATTAAAGGTTTTGTCTTTATTTTTTACTACTTTCTACATTGTAGAGTAAGTAATAGGGAAGACATCAGAACTATGGAATAACACACATGGTATCATGGGGTAAGCAAAAAAGTGTTCAACAAATCAAAATATATTTTATATTTGAGATTCTTTAAAGTATCCACCCTTTGTCTTGATGACAGCTTTGCACACTCTTGACATTCTCTCAACTAGCTTCACCTGGAATGCTTTTCCAACAGTCTTGAAGGAGTTCCCACATATGCTGAGCACTTGTTGGCTGCTTTTCCTTCACTCTGCGGTCCAACTCATCCCAAACCATCTAAATTGGGTTGAGGTCAGGTGATTGTGGAGGACACGTCATCTGATGTAGCAATCCATCACTCTCCTTCTTGGTCAAATAGCCCTCACACAGCCTGGAAGTGGGTTGGGTCATTCCCCTGTTAAAAAAGAAATGATAGTCCCACAAAGCGCAAACCAGATAGGATGGCGTTTCGCTGCAGAATGCTGTGGTAGCCATGCGGGTTAAGTGTGCCTTGAATACTAAATAAATCGCAGGCAGTGTCACCAGCAAAGCACCCCCACACCCTCACACCTCCTCCTCCATGCTTCACTGTGGAAACCACATATGAATGAGTTTACCTACTCTACGCCTCACAAAGACACAGCGGTTGGAACCAAAAATCTCAAATTTGGACTCATCAGACCAAAGGACAGATTTCCCCTTGTCTAATGTCCATTTCTCGTGTTTCTTGGCCCAAGCAAGTCTCTTCTTCTTATTGGTGTCCGTTAGTAGTGTAGTGTTTTCTTTGCAGCAATTCGACTATGAAGGCCTAATTCAAGTCTCCTCTGAACAGTTGATGTTGAGATGTGTCTGTTACTTGAACTCTGAGAAGCATTTATTTGGGCTGCAATCTGAGGTGCAGTTAACTCTAATGAACTTATCCTCTGCAGCAGAGGTAACTCTGGGTCTTCCTTTCCTGTAGCGGTCCTCATGAGAGCCAGTTTCATCATAGCGCTTGATGGTTATTGCGACTGCACATGAAGAAACTTTAAAAGTTCTTGAAATTTTCTGGATTGACTGACCTTCATGTCTTAACGTAATAATGGACTGTCATTTCTCTTTGCTTATTTGAGCTGTTCTAGCCATAATATGGACTTGGTCTTTTACCAAACAGGCCTATCTTCTGTATACAACCTCTACCTTGTCACAACACAACTGATTGGCTCAAATTCCACAAATTAACTTTTAACAAAGCAGACCTGTTCATTAAAATGCATTCCAGGTGCCTACCACATGAAGCTGGTTGAGAGAATGTCACGAGTTTGGAAAACTGTCATCAAGGCAACGGGTGGCTACTTTGAAGAATCTAGAAAATAGTAAAATGTAGAAAATAGTACAAATAAAGAAAAACCCTTGAATGAGTAGGTGTGTCCAAACATTTGACTGGTACTGTATATTTGTAGTATGTTTCTTTTCACCACAAACACTTATGTGAAGAAAAATAATAATAATAAACAATTAAAAATGCTGGATCTCAGGCGGCTGTCATGCTTTATTTTTTCAACCTTTATTTAACTAGGCAAGTCAGTTAAGAACACATTCTTATTTTCAATGACGGCCTGGGAACAGTGGGTTAACTGCCTGTTCAGGGGCCAAACGACAGATTTGTACCTTGTCAGCTCGGGGTTTTGAACTTGCAACCTTCCGGTTACTAGTCCAATGCTCTAACCACTAGTCCAATGCTCTAACTGCCGCCCTGATGCAATATACATAATATATTGTTGTCATTTTTTGTGAAGCATCTGTTTATAAAGTTTTTATTGCATGTTACATGAAGTTATATTTGTTACCACGACTGATCATGATTTCTAAACGTGTTTAATGTGTTCCTCCTGTTGGTTATTCTCAAGAAGACATCCCACTCTGCATTTTGCCTCAATATTGACTCATTATACTGTGGTGACATTTGGTTTGCTAGTTGAACACAGGAAAAATAGAACACATTCACAGTTAACACCATTTCTTTATTAACTTGATAGAAAACGTAAACAATACAGAAGAAAATACACTGCTCCAAAAAAATAAAGGGAACACTAAAATAACACATCCTAGATCTGAATGAATGAAATATTCATATGCAGAAGTATGATTGACTTGGAGTTACATTGTGTTGTTTAAGTGTTCCCTTTATTTTTTTTGAGCCGTGTATATAGTATTTACACAAAAAGTCTGTTTACATTTCCTGTGGACAATTTTGACAACCAAAGAATATATCTCAAAATGACAAGTGTCTAAAGCGTTTAACGAGGGGCTGCTGGCCTACGTTGACTCCAATGCTTCCCACAGTTGTGTCGAGTTGACTCCAATGCTTCCCACAGTTGTGTCGAGTCGGCTGAATGTCCTTTGGGTGGTGGACCATACTTGATACGGGAAACTGTTGAGCGTGAAAAAGATCATCGCCCAGTTCTCGACACAAACCGGTGCGTCTGGCACCTACTACCGTACCCCGTTCAAAGGCCCTTAAATATTTTGTCTTTCCCATTCACCCTTTAACACAATCCGTGTCTCAATTGTCTAGAGGCTTAAAAATCCTCTTTAACCCCATCTCCTTCCCTTCCTCTACGCTGATTGAAGTGGATTTAACAAGTGACATCAATATGGGATCATAACCTTCACCTGGATTCACCGAGTCAGCCTATGTCATGGAAAGAGCAGGTGTCCTTAATGTTTTGAACCCTCTGTTAGTTCGGAAAGTATTTAGACCCCTTGACTTTTTCCACATAAAATTGAATCAATTACTTTCTTTGCTCATCAATCTACACACAATACCACATAATGACAAAGCGAAGAGGTTTAAGTATATATTTTTTTAGTAAATGTATTCATAATATCCCATTTACATCAGTATTCAGACCCAATAGAACATCTGTGGAGAGACCTGAAAATAGCCTGAGAGAGCTTGAGAGGATCTGCAGAGAAGAATGGGTGAAACTCTCCAAATACAGGTGTGCCAAGCTTGTAGCGTGATACCAAAGAAGACTTAAGGCTGTAATCATTGCCAAAGTTGCTTCAACAAAGTACTGAGTAAAGGGTCTGAATACTTACACTACCGTTCAAAAGTTTGGGGTCACTTAGAAATGTCCTTGTTTTTGAAATAAACTTTTTTTTAAATCCATTAAAATTTTTATTTTTTTATTTCACCTTTATTTAACCAGGTAGGCTAGTTGAGAACAAGTTCTCATTTGCAACTGCGACCTGGCCAAGATAAAGCATAGCAGTGTGAACAGACAACACAGAGTTACACATGGAGTAAACAATTAGCAAGTCAATAACACAGTAGAAAAAAATGGGCAGTCTATATACAATGTGTGCAAAAGGCATGAGGAGGTAGGCGAATAATACAATTTTGCAGATTAACACTGGAGTGATAAATGATCAGATGGGCATGTACAGGTAGAGATATTGGTGTGCAAAAGAGCAGAAAAGTAAATAAATAAAAACAGTATAAAAACAGTATGGGAATGAGGTAGGTGAAAAAGGGTGAGCTATTTACCTATAGACTATGTACAGCTGCAGCGATCGGTTAGCTGCTCGGATAGCTGATGTTTGAAGTTGGTGAGGGAGATAAAAGTCTCCAACTTCAGCGATTTTTGCAATTCGTTCCAGTCACAGGCAGCAGAGTACTGGAACGAAAGGCGGCCAAATGAGGTGTTGGCTTTAGGGATGATCAGTGAGATACACCTGCTGGAGCGCGTGCTACGGATGGGTGTTGCCATCGTGACCAGTGAACTGAGATAAGGCGGAGCTTTACCTAGCATGGACTTGTAAATGACCTGGAGCCAGTGGGTCTGGCGACGAATATGTAGTGAGGGCCAGCCGACTAGAGCATACAAGTCGCAGTGGTGGGTGGTATAAGGTGCTTTAGTGACAAAACGGATGGCACTGTGATAGACTGCATCCAGTTTGCTGAGTAGAGTGTTGGAAGCCATTTTGTAGATGACATCGCCAAAGTCGAGGATCGGTAGGATAGTCAGTTTTACTAGGGTAAGCTTGGCAGCGTGAGTGAAGGAGGCTTTGTTGCGGAATAGAAAGCCGACTCTGGATTTGATTTTTGATTGGAGATGTTTGATGTGAGTCTGGAAGGAGAGTTTGCAGTCTAGCCAGACACCTAGGTACTTATAGATGTCCACATATTCAAGGTTGGAACCATCCAGGGTGGTGATGCTAGTCGGGCATGCGGGTGCAGGCAGCGATCGGTTGAAAAGCATGCATTTGGTTTTACTCGCGTAACATTAAATTGATCAGAAATACAGTGTAGACATTGTTAATGTTGTAAATTACTATTGTAGCTGGAAACGGCAGATTTTTTAAATGGAATATCTACATAGGTGTACAGAGGCCTATTATCAGCAACCATCACTCCTGTGTTCCAATGACACGTTGTGTTAGATAATCCAAGTTTATCATTTTAAAAGGCTAATTGATCATTAGAAAACCCTTTTGCAATTATGTTAGCACAGCTGAAAACTGTGGTTCTGATTAAAGAAGCAATAAAACTGGTCTTCCTTAGACTAGTTGAGTACCTGGAGCATCAGCATTTGTGGGTTCAATTACAGGCTCAAACTGGCCATTCTATTAGATGTAAATCTGTCCCTTTATTAATATACACTGACTGCTGTTATAGCATTTTTTTTACATATTAAAATAAGATATCAATAATATTTGTCCAGCCTTTGCCGCTATGCGTTCAGATGTCCATAATATGCTGCGACCTTAATCAAATAGTATTTAATGACTCCAAGTAACAAAAACGTTGCTAGGTTATTGTAACATTTCAACTTAAAATATGGTTATATTTTTTGCACTGTGGGGATCACTGGTACGATTGAACACAGCATTGTTGTATTGTAGTTGAGGTGCCAGCCTAGGCTACTGCTCAAAATGTATTGTAGTTGAGGTGCCAGCCTAGGCTACTGCTCAAAATGTATTGTAGTTGAGGTGCCAGCCTAGGCTACTGCTCAAAATGTATTGTAGTTGAGGTGCCAGCCTAGGCTACTGCTCAAAATGTATTGTAGTTGAGGTGCCAGCCTAGGCTACTGCTCAAAATGTATTGTAGTTGAGGTGCCAGCCTAGGCTACTGCTCAAAATGTATTGTAGTTGAGGTGCCAGCCTAGGCTACTGCTCAAAATGTATTGTAGTTGAGGTGCCAGCCTAGGCTACTGCTCAAAATGTATTGTAGTTGAGGTGCCAGCCTAGGCTACTGCTCAAAATGTATTGTAGTTGAGTTGCCAGCCTAGGCTACTGCTCAAAATGTATTGTAGTTGAGGTGCCAGCCTAGGCTACTGCTCAAAATGTATTGTAGTTGAGGTGCCAGCCTAGGCTACTGCTCAAAATGTATTGTAGTTGAGGTGCTAGCCTAGGCTACTGCTCAAAATGTATTGTAGTTGAGGTGCCAGCCTAGGCTACTGCTCAAAATGTATTGTAGTTGAGGTGCCAGCCTAGGCTACTGCTCAAAATGTATTGTAGTTGAGGTGCCAGCCTAGGCTACTGCTCAAAATGTATTGTAGTTGAGGTGCCAGCCTAGGCTACTGCTCAAAATGTATTGTAGTTGAGGTGCCAGCCTAGGCTACTGCTCAAAATGTATTGTAGTTGAGGTGCCAGCCTAGGCTACTGCTCAAAATGTATTGTAGTTGAGGTGCCAGCCTAGGCTACTGCTCAAAATGTATTGTAGTTGAGGTGCCAGCCTAGGCTACTGCTCAAAATGTATTGTAGTTGAGGTGCCAGCCTAGGCTACTGCTCAAAATGTATTGTAGTTGAGGTGCCAGCCTAGGCTACTGCTCAAAATGTATTGTAGTTGAGGTGCCAGCCTAGGCTACTGCTCAAAATGTATTGTAGTTGAGGTGCCAGCCTAGGCTACTGCTCAAAATGTATTGTAGTTGAGGTGCTAGCCTAGGCTACTGCTCAAAATGTATTGTAGTTGAGGTGCCAGCCTAGGCTACTGCTCAAAATGTATTGTAGTTGAGGTGCCAGCCTAGGCTACTGCTCAAAATGTATTGTAGTTGAGGTGCCAGCCTAGGCTACTGCTCAAAATGTATTGTAGTTGAGGTGCCAGCCTAGGCTACTGCTCAAAATGTATTGTAGTTGAGGTGCCAGCCTAGGCTACTGCTCAAAATGTATTGTAGTTGAGGTGCCAGCCTAGGCTACTGCTCAAAATGTATTGTAGTTGAGGTGCCAGCCTAGGCTACTGCTCAAAATGTATTGTAGTTGAGGTGCCAGCCTAGGCTACTGCTCAAAATGTATTGTAGTTGAGGTGCCAGCCTAGGCTACTGCTCAAAATGTATTGTAGTTGAGGTGCCAGCCTAGGCTACTGCTCAAAATGTATTGTAGTTGAGGTGCCAGCCTAGGCTACTGCTCAAAATGTATTGTAGTTGAGGTGCCAGCCTAGGCTACTGCTCAAAATGTATTGTAGTTGAGGTGCCAGCCTAGGCTACTGCTCAAAATGTATTGTAGTTGAGGTGCCAGCCTAGGCTACTGCTCAAAATGTATTGTAGTTGAGTTGCCAGCCTAGGCTACTGCTCAAAATGTATTGTAGTTGAGTTGCCAGCCTAGGCTACTGCTCAAAATGTATTGTAGTTGAGGTGCCAGCCTAGGCTACTGCTCAAAATGTATTGTAGTTGAGGTGCCAGCCTAGGCTACTGCTCAAAATGTATTGTAGTTGAGGTGCCAGCCTAGGCTACTGCTCAAAATGTATTGTAGTTGAGGTGCCAGCCTAGGCTACTGCTCAAAATGTATTGTAGTTGAGGTGCCAGCCTAGGCTACTGCTCAAAATGTATTGTAGTTGAGGTGCCAGCCTAGGCTACTGCTCAAAATGTATTGTAGTTGAGGTGCCAGCCTAGGCTACTGCTCAAAATGTATTGTAGTTGAGTTGCCAGCCTAGGCTACTGCTCAAAATGTATTGTAGTTGAGGTGCCAGCCTAGGCTACTGCTCAAAATGTATTGTAGTTGAGGTGCCAGCCTAGGCTACTGCTCAAAATGTATTGTAGTTGAGGTGCCAGCCTAGGCTACTGCTCAAAATGTATTGTAGTTGAGGTGCCAGCCTAGGCTACTGCTCAAAATGTATTGTAGTTGAGGTGCCAGCCTAGGCTACTGCTCAAAATGTATTGTAGTTGAGGTGCCAGCCTAGGCTACTGCTCAAAATGTATTGTAGTTGAGGTGCCAGCCTAGGCTACTGCTCAAAATGTATTGTAGTTGAGGTGCCAGCCTAGGCTACTGCTCAAAATGTATTGTAGTTGAGGTGCCAGCCTAGGCTACTGCTCAAAATGTATTGTAGTTGAGGTGCCAGCCTAGGCTACTGCTCAAAATGTATTGTAGTTGAGGTGCCAGCCTAGGCTACTGCTCAAAATGTATTGTAGTTGAGGTGCCAGCCTAGGCTACTGCTCAAAATGTATTGTAGTTGAGGTGCCAGCCTAGGCTACTGCTCAAAATGTATTGTAGTTGAGGTGCCAGCCTAGGCTACTGCTCAAAATGTATTGTAGTTGAGGTGCCAGCCTAGGCTACTGCTCAAAATGTATTGTAGTTGAGGTGCCAGCCTAGGCTACTGCTCAAAATGTATTGTAGTTGAGGTGCCAGCCTAGGCTACTGCTCAAAATGTATTGTAGTTGAGGTGCCAGCCTAGGCTACTGCTCAAAATGTATTGTAGTTGAGGTGCCAGCCTAGGCTACTGCTCAAAATGTATTGTAGTTGAGGTGCCAGCCTAGGCTACTGCTCAAAATGTATTGTAGTTGAGGTGCCAGCCTAGGCTACTGCTCAAAATGTATTGTAGTTGAGGTGCCAGCCTAGGCTACTGCTCAAAATGTATTGTAGTTGAGGTGCCAGCCTAGGCTACTGCTAAAAATGTATTGTAGTTGAGTTGCCAGCCTAGGTATTGTAGTTGAGTTGCCAGCCTAGGCTACTGCTCAAAATGTATTGTAGTTGAGTTGCCAGCCTAGGCTACTGCTCAAAATGTATTGTAGTTGAGGTGCCAGCCTAGGCTACTGCTAAAAATGTATTGTAGTTGAGTTGCCAGCCTAGGCTACTGCTCAAAATGTATTGTAGTTGAGTTGCCAGCCTAGGCTACTGCTCAAAATGTATTGTAGTTGAGTTGCCAGCCTAGGCTACTGCTCAAAATGTATTGTAGTTGAGGTGCCAGCCTAGGCTACTGCTCAAAATGTATTGTAGTTGAGGTGCCAGCCTAGGCTACTGCTCAAAATGTATTGTAGTTGAGGTGCCAGCCTAGGCTACTGCTCAAAATGTATTGTAGTTGAGGTGCCAGCCTAGGCTACTGCTCAAAATGTATTGTAGTTGAGGTGCCAGCCTAGGCTACTGCTCAAAATGTATTGTAGTTGAGGTGCCAGCCTAGGCTACTGCTCAAAATGTATTGTAGTTGAGGTGCCAGCCTAGGCTACTGCTCAAAATGTATTGTAGTTGAGGTGCCAGCCTAGGCTACTGCTCAAAATGTATTGTAGTTGAGGTGCCAGCCTAGGCTACTGCTCAAAATGTATTGTAGTTGAGGTGCCATCCTAGGCTACTGCTCAAAATGTATTGTAGTTGAGGTGCCAGCCTAGGCTACTGCTCAAAATGTATTGTAGTTGAGGTGCCAGCCTAGGCTACTGCTCAAAATGTATTGTAGTTGAGGTGCCAGCCTAGGCTACTGCTCAAAATGTATTGTAGTTGAGGTGCCAGCCTAGGCTACTGCTCAAAATGTATTGTAGTTGAGGTGCCAGCCTAGGCTACTGCTCAAAATGTATTGTAGTTGAGGTGCCAGCCTAGGCTACTGCTCAAAATGTTGCCATAGCCTGTTTCTCCTTTGCATGGTGTTTTGATGCAGGTTTTGTATTTTGGTTATTCATTGTCAAGCTTTAAAAACCGAAGCCAAGACTGCAACATGTTAATAGCTAAACTAGGACTGTGGTATGTGTCTGTACACTTTCCCCTCTACTGCGCCAGGTAAACAACACACACGAAAGCAGCTGATTGATGTTGAATTCACCGACGCGAGCGCATCAGGCTGTAATTTCATAAAGGAGATGACTCAACTGTTGACTAATTTATACTCGCTTGTTGTGTCCCATCGTCCTTTAGTAGTGAAGTAAACCTACCTGCGTGTGAACCCTTTATCTTATAACTTTTTGACAATCAACATGACGTTTTCTGTAGGCTACAGCAACGATCCGTTGGAATCGTAACTTGGCACCGACATTTAGCCTACAGGTTAAAACTTCGGTCCGGTAGAAGATTCGGTCAGTGCCATTAGTGATGATATGATACAGCGCAGTGTGTGTGTGTGTGTGTGTGCGGGGGGGCAATGCACTACCGTTTGGCGTGCAGCACATTGGCATTGCTCGCTGTGACTTGAAGCGCAGCGGAACATCCTTAGCTCCGCCAACCACCGGCTGTATGGAAGCCAAAATGAATTGACGACCCCAAATCATAGCGCGGGCCGGATAGAAATGTGTCACGGGCCGATACATTTGGGTTGGACTTTTCTGGTCAATCATCCTACCTAAAAAAAAGTTACATTTTTAACACAATGAAAAGTTCAAATGCTTTATCTAAATGTTGAAAGTGTGTGGGCGACAGAGAGAAACCAAACCGTGCAGTTTGAGGACATGTGGCTGAGAGTGATACGCGCGCTGGAGATGGGGGAATGGGCAGGGGTGAAGTGAATGTTTCTGTGCATCTGTATGCTGTCGTTTGTATGTTTTTATATTGTACAACATTCAAACGATACTTGTCAAATCTACAGTATTCAGGTTACAGCTCCACGGAAGCTGCATCACATGCTAATCACAAATACCAACCATAAACAAGTCTAATGTATTGTGTTTTTGTCAGAAGTCTGTCTCCTGGATAAAAGTACAAGGACTTTTAGATCAATATTGTATATGTGTAACCGATGTGAAATGGCTAGCTAGTTAGCGGTGGTGCGCGCTAAATAGCGTTTCAATGGGTCCCTGGTTCGGGCCCGGGTAGGGGAGAGGGACGGTCTAAAGTTATGTTTTGCGTCTTTTTTTGAAACAAACTCAACTGAGTTCCCTCCTTTATTGAAGGAATGGAGTTTGTTCTGGACTTTCCCTTTCACCTCTTACGCCTGGTTGGCTTAAATGGGATTGTCTTTCATTTGGCAGGGAAACTGTTTTGATTTCCAGGAAAGCAGGTGTGTATGTGTGTGTCTCTTAAACACCAAGAGCTGTGTGGCAGAGGGAAAACAGTAGAGACTCAAAAAGGACAGTAGTATCACTTCTCAAAAAGGTCTACCTCCGACTTCTACCTTTTCAGAGACCGATGTCTCCAATCTGGTGCAATCAACTACACCAAAAAATATTTACACATGATCCCTGTCAAACAACATATGATTAAGTAGTAGGAGAGTAGTGGACTTGTTCAAGTTTATTAGTAACACACAAGAATCTGTTACAGTTCAACTGGGTCCATTTACCCGAAGCAAAGAACCAACCAGACAACGAAGTTGATTTAGGAAATGTTGTTTTAATACACGGTTCAACAAGGACGACGACAGTAGGCCTAAAGTGGTAAAAACACTCAAAATAGTTTTTAAAATGTTTAAATGACATCAAGTGGTTATAGGTATGAGTATGTTAAAGATTATAAAGCTGCGGTAGTAAACAGGAAGTGGAAATACTGTCTAACTAAGTCCAGAGAATTACATAACTATGTGTGTGTGTGTGTGTGTGTGTGTGTGTGTACAAGTTAAACAGCCAAAGGTTGGTTAGATACACATAGCTCTACTCCAATAAAACACTTCTTTTTTTTTGCTTTTAAATTCATTTCAAAATCTGTTTGTGAGTGAGGAGTTAGTTTGGAGACATCAAAAAAGGTAGAAAGCCCCTCTACTCTCTCTGTCCTGATTAAAGGAATCAGCTAACCGTCAGCTAGTGTTCGCCCTGTAAGTGAGCAGAGACACCTAGTGAAGGCACTACAAATAGAGAACTGTTACAACCTGACAACCACCGCATCTACAGAGAGACACTCCTCCAAACACAAACCACACAGGAACACTGATAATGAATGACTACGCTGCTAATTCACACAAGAAACAAAAAAGAGCTGCAAAGACTAATTGCATTTGGCACAAAAGTTCTTAAAGAGGTTTTAACCAACTCTCTTTCTCGAACCCTCACGGTAGGCTCTCACTGACTCAAAAAAACTGAAGTGCTGCCATCCTGGATTTCCATCAAAACCAAATCCAGACATTTTTAACACTGATAATGCCTTGAAGAAGTGAGGACAGGATATATTTAATATCCATGGACAGAAGGCTGTTTGGTCCGTAATACTGATATAGGTGGGAAAGTTACACTGCTTGTGTTCTTGCTGGACAGTGTTTTGACATCATGTTTAAAAGGCAGAAAATAAAATGACAAAAATACACATCACACGTGTGAACAGTACAGTGCACACACACACACACACACACACACACACACACACACCTTGGCGTACAGTTCACGTGCCCACACACACACACACACACAAAATGGCACATATCACGCATCATATCAACAGGGGTAAAAGTGGTTTGAGGTATTGACATAAATGACCCATCTAGTTTACCTCTTGTTTTTAGAACAATCCAAGAGGATGAATCCTCTCAGCCCTTTTAATCCAAGATGTTAGGAAACTGAATAATTCTATCACACCCTTCTGAAATAAAACCTGAGGCATGGATGACAGCATTCTATCCCTTAGCTTGTAACAGAGATACCAAAGAATTGGTGACGCTAAGAGAAATGGAGGGAGTATGTTAGAGACACCAACAGAGTTCTACATCCCTTAAATGAGGGCTGTCCAACCCTCTTCCTGGAGATCTACCATTCCTGTAGGTTGTCAGTCCAACCCTCTTCCTGGAGATCTACCATTCCTGTAGGTTGTCAGTCCAACCCTCTTCCTGGAGATCTACAGTCCCTGTAGGTTGTCAGTCCAACCCTCTCCCTGGAGATCTACAGTCCCTGCAGGTTGTCAGTCCAACCCTCTTCCTGGAGATCTACAGTCCCTGTAGGTTGTCAGTCCAACCCTCTTCCTGGAGATCTACCGTCCCTGTGGGTTGTCAGTCAAACCCTCTTCCTGGAGATCTACCGTCCCTGCAGGTTGTCAGTCCAACCCTCTTCCTGGAGATCTACAGTCCCTGTAGGTTGTCAGTCCAACCCTCTTCCTGGAGATCTACCGTCCCTGCAGGTTGTCAGTCCAACCCTCTTCCTGGAGATCTACAGTCCCTGTAGGTTGTCAGTCCAACCCTCTTCCTGGAGATCTACAGTCCCTGTGGGTTGTCAGTCCAACCCTAATTTAACACACCTGATTATATTAATTAGCTGCTCAACAAAGACGTTAACTAGCTGAATCAGAACCGCTAAATTAGGGTTGGACTGAAAACCTACAGGACAGTAGATCTCCAGGAAGAGGAGTCCGAAAACCTACAGGACAGTAGATCTCCAGGAAGAGGGTTGGACTGAAAACGTAGATGACAGTAGATCTCCAGGAAGAGGGTTGGACTGAAAACCCACAGGACAGTAGATCTCCAGGAAGAGGGTTGGACTGAAAACCCACAGGACAGTAGATCTCCAGGAAGAGGGTTGGACTGAAAACCTAGATGACAGTAGATCTCCAGCAAGAGGGTTGGACTGAAAACCTACAGGACAGTAGATCTCCAGGAAGAGGGTTGGACTGAAAACCTAGATGACAGTAGATCTCCAGGAAGAGGGTTGGACTGAAAACCTACAGGACAGTAGATCTCCAGGAAGAGGGTTGGACTGAAAACCTACAGGACAGTAGATCTCCAGGAAGAGGGTTGGACTGAAAACCTACAGGACAGTAGATCTCCAGGAAGAGGGTTGGGCAGCTCTGCATTACATCTCCTGACGAATCCAGAGGGACCTTATTGAAGCACACTGGATTCTGACCATTGGCAGAACCATAGTAGAAACTATTAGTCTGTGCTAAGACTTGTTTTGTTATGAACAGAGCTTCTCCAGTCCAGTTGAATATCTGTTTCAGCACCAGCGTTGATTCAAAAGGCTGAACACAACACGCAGTGACCGAGAAGCTTGGCACCGTCACGTCATTACATAATAAATACTGCCTTTTAAATCCAGTCCAATTCCTGCCCACGTGCACTGTGGGTAACAGCAGCAGTCTTCCTGTCTCACAGCCCCTGTGTGTTCTGGGAGTTGGAGGCCTGGGCTGGCACTCCGGGGTGAAGTTTCCCCTAGGTACAGATCTAGGATCAGCGGTGAGCCCCCCCTCCCCCGAATTCTAACCTTAACCATTAGTACAAACCATTAATACAAAACTTACCCCAGATCAGTGCCTAGGGACAACTTTACCCTACTCCTGGGCTGGCCCCTCAGTAGCAACAGCGATGTTGCTCTGGTCCTGGAGCAGTAGCTGTGCAGGAGGACATAGAAACACCACCATGACAGTGATGTTATCACTAGAGCCTGCTGCCTTGGCGTGAGCTACTAGCTCCTGGGCCACTCGCTCCCCTAGTACACCCTCTGAGATCTCTTCACACCCAGCCCCTTCCACAGCCCCCTGGGGTTCCCCCTGCTCCCGTAGCGCCCCGAGAACCAGAGCCGGGACCTCTGCGGGCCGGACGACGTCGAAGAAACCGTCGCAGGCCAGGAGGATGTAGTCCTCGTCTCCGTGTAGCCGTGTGGAGGAACAGTCAGCGTCGCCAGAGACATACGGCTTCTGGTCAAAGTCCCCTGGGAAAGAGGTGTTGTGTCAGTGTGTAGAGGCAGCGGTTCACAAGTAAAGTGAAGGAGACTGGTTATCAGATGTGTTGAGTATTATTGGATGTGCACCGTCCTGGCTTGCATATCAGTCTGTGCTCATCAGTTCAGTATAAATATGAACATACAGTTACAGGCATCAAAATAGAGACGGAGGATTGCAAAGATGCCATTTCAAGACAGAGGTTACCAAGGTAACAGTGGAGGCAAGTTGAAGAAGAAGAGCAGAGTTGTTGTTTTTTTTCCTGGGGTGTTGTTTCAACCACCACAAGGTTGGGTTCCACTCACCTATGGCCCTAGAGACGGCGTAGGTCCCGTTGACACGCCAACAGCCCATGAAGACGATGCATCCACCCAGGCCTTCTACACGCTGCTTCTCATCCTATAGGAAGACAGCAGTGGAGAGATGTTTAGCACTGTGTATGTGTGTGTGTGTCCCATAGGGCGGTGCACAACTGGCCCAGCGTCGTCTGGGATAAGGGAGGCCGGCATTGTAAATATGAATTTGTTATTAACTGACTTGCCTAGTTAAATAAAGGTTAAAATAATAAATAAAGTGTGTGTGACCTCTCTGTCAGGCTTGTGTGGGTCCATCAGAGTGATGTCTTGTCCCCGTCGGACCAGCATGCTCTGGGAGTCTCCCAGCCACGCCACATGAAGCCACTCCCCTTGCAGCAGCACCGCCACGCCTGTAGTGCCGCTGCGAAGACGCTGAAGACACAACACAGACAGACACACCCCCGTCACACAGACACACACCCCCCGTCACACAGACAGACACCCCCGTCACACAGACAGACACACCCCCGTCACACAGACAGACACACCCCCGTCACACAGACAGACACACCCCGTCACAGACAGACACACCCCCGTCACACAGACAGACACACCCCCGTCACACAGACACACCCCCGTCACACAGACAGACACACCCCCGTCACACAGACAGACACACAACCTTCCCAGCATCTAACACATTCACATCATAGAGGATGAGAGGATTGTCCAGTCCTACCCAGCCTAACCTTCACATCATCCCAATCTCCACCATGTCTATTGCCTACCTCTCTCTAGGCTTTCCAGATAAAAGCCCCAATCTCCACCATGTCTATTGCTTACCTCTCTCTAGGCTTTCCAGATAAAAGCCCCAATCTCCACCATGTCTATTGCTTACCTCTCTCTAGGCTTTCCATATAAAAGCCCCAATCTCCACCATGTCTATTGCCTACCTCTCTCTAGGCTTTCCATATAAAAGCCCCAATCTCCACCATGTCTATTGCCTACCTCTCTCTTGGCTTTCCCTCTCAACATGTCATCAGTGCGAGTGAAGGCTGTCTTGAAGGCAGTGGCCGGGTCGCTCTGCAGCTCCTCCTGCTGGCTGAGAGTGACGTGCAGGTGGGTGGCGGCATAGATAGCAGCGTCCACGCCGCCATGCCCGTCAAACACAGCATAGTAACCACGCTCCACACCGTCCTACAGGAAGAGGTACAGGAAGCAGTCAGAGGTTCAGCCAATCAACTTGCAGTAAGAAAGAAGTGATCCAATAAATGGAACCGAGAAACGAAGTCCCAAATGGAACCCTTCCTCTTCTCCTTCCATGGAAGTAGATCTGTAAGCTGGAAGATCTTCCCCTGAACTGCTTATACCCAGGGGTGTAGAGGGTAAACTACCAACTCCAGAGGGTAAACTACCAACTCCAGGGGTAAACTACCAACTCCAGGGGTAAACTACCAACTCCGGGGGAGTAGAGGGTAAACTACCAACTCCAGAGGGTAAACTACCAACTCCAGAGGGTAAACTACCAACTCCAGGGGTGTAGAGGGTAAACTACCAACTCCAGAGGGTAAACTATCAACTCCAGGGGTGTAGAGGGTAAACTACCAACTCCAAAGTGTAATCTACCAACTCCAGGGGTAAACTACCAACTCCAGGGGTAAACTACCAACTCCAGGGGTAAACTACCAACTCCAGGGGTAAACTACCAACTCCGGGGTAAACTACCAACTCCGGGGTAAACTACCAACTCCAGAGGGTGTAGAGGGTAAACTACCAACTCCAGAGGGTAAACTACCAACTCCAGAGGGTAAACTACCAACTCCAGAGGGTAAACTACCAACTCCAGAGGGTAAACTACCAACTCCAAAGGGTAAACTACCAACTCCAAAGGGTAAACTACCAACTCCAGGGGTAAACTACCAACTCCAGGGGTAAACTACCAACTCCAGGGGTAAACTACCAACTCCGGGGGTGTAGAGGGTAAACTACCAACTCCAGAGGGTGTAGAGGGTAAACTACCAACTCCAGAGGGTAAACTACCAACTCCAGAGGGTAAACTACCAACTCTAGGAGTAAACTACCAACTCCAGGGGTAAACTACCAACTCCAGTGGGTAAACTACCAACTCCAGAAGGTAAACTATCAACTCCAGAGGGTAAACTATCAACTCCAGGGATGTAGAGGGTAAACTACCAACTCCAGGGGTAAACTACCAACTCCAGAGGGTAAACTATCAACTCCAGGGATGTAGAGGGTAAACTATCAACTCCAGGGGTGTAGAGGGTAAACTGCCAACTCCAGAGGGTAAACTACCAACTCCAGGGGTAAACTACCAACTCCAGAGGGTGTAGAGGGTAAACTACCAACTCCAGAGGGTAAACTACCAACTCCAGAGGGTAAACTACCAACTCCAGAGGGTGTAGAGGGTAAACTACCAACTCCAGAGGGTAAACTACCAACTCCAGAAGGTAAACTACCAACTCCAGAGGGTAAACTACCAACTCCAGAGGGTAAACTACCAACTCCAGAGGGTAAACTACCAACCCCAGGGGTAAACTACCAACTCCGGGGTGTAGAGGGTAAACTACCAACTCCAGAGGGTAAACTACCAACTCCAGAGGGTAAACTATCAACTCCAGAGGGTAAACTACCAACTCCAGAGGGTAAACTATCAACTCCAGAGGGTAAACTATCAACTCCAGAGGGTAAACTATCAACTCCAGAGGGTAAACTATCAACTCCAGAGGGTAAACTACCAACTCCAGAGGGTGTAGAGGGTAAACTACCAACTCCAGAGGGTAAACTACCAACTCCAGAGGGTAAACTACCAACTCCAGGGGTAAACTACCAACTCCAGGGGTAAACTACCAACTCCGGGGGAGTAGAGGGTAAACTACCAACTCCAGAGGGTAAACTACCAACTCCAGAGGGTAAACTATCAACTCCAGGGGTGTAGAGGGTAAACTACCAACTCCAGAGGGTAAACTATCAACTCCAGGGGTGTAGAGGGTAAACTACCAACTCCAAAGTGTAATCTACCAACTCCAGGGGTAAACTACCAACTCCAGGGGTAAACTACCAACTCCAGGGGTAAACTACCAACTCCAGGGGTAAACTACCAACTCCGGGGGTAAACTACCAACTCCGAGGGTAAACTACCAACTCCAGAGGGTGTAGAGGGTAAACTACCAACTCCAGAGGGTAAACTACCAACTCCAGAGGGTAAACTACCAACTCCAGAGGGTAAACTACCAACTCCAGAGGGTAAACTACCAACTCCAAAGGGTAAACTACCAACTCCAAAGGGTAAACTACCAACTCCAGGGGTAAACTACCAACTCCAGGGGTAAACTACCAACTCCAAGGGTAAACTACCAACTCCGGGGGTGTAGAGGGTAAACTACCAACTCCAGAGGGTGTAGAGGGTAAACTACCAACTCCAGAGGGTAAACTACCAACTCCAGAGGGTAAACTACCAACTCCAGAGGGTAAACTACCAACTCTAGGAGTAAACTACCAACTCCAGGGGTAAACTACCAACTCCAGAGGGTAAACTACCAACTCCAGAGGGTAAACTACCAACTCCAGTGGGTAAACTACCAACTCCAGAAGGTAAACTATCAACTCCAGAGGGTAAACTATCAACTCCAGGGATGTAGAGGGTAAACTACCAACTCCAGGGGTAAACTACCAACTCCAGAGGGTAAACTATCAACTCCAGGGATGTAGAGGGTAAACTATCAACTCCAGGGGTGTAGAGGGTAAACTGCCAACTCCAGAGGGTAAACTACCAACTCCAGGGGTAAACTACCAACTCCAGAGGGTGTAGAGGGTAAACTACCAACTCCAGAGGGTAAACTACCAACTCCAGAGGGTAAACTACCAACTCCAGAAGGTAAACTACCAACTCCAGAGGGTAAACTACCAACTCCAGAGGGTAAACTACCAACTCCAGAGGGTAAACTACCAACCCCAGGGGTAAACTACCAACTCCGGGGGTGTAGAGGGTAAACTACCAACTCCAGAGGGTAAACTACCAACTCCAGAGGGTAAACTATCAACTCCAGAGGGTAAACTACCAACTCCAGAGGGTAAACTATCAACTCCAGAGGGTAAACTATCAACTCCAGAGGGTAAACTATCAACTCCAGAGGGTAAACTATCAACTCCAGAGGGTAAACTATCAACTCCAGAGGGTAAACTATCAACTCCAGAGGGTAAACTACCAACTCCAGAGGGTGTAGAGGGTAAACTACCAACTCCAGAGGGTAAACTACCAACTCCAGAGGGTAAACTACCAACTCCAGGGGTAAACTACCAACTCCAGGGGTAAACTACCAACTCCGGGGAGTAGAGGGTAAACTACCAACTCCAGAGGGTAAACTACCAACTCCAGAGGGTAAACTATCAACTCCAGGGGTGTAGAGGGTAAACTACCAACTCCAGAGGGTAAACTATCAACTCCAGGGGTGTAGAGGGTAAACTACCAACTCCAAAGTGTAATCTACCAACTCCAGGGGTAAACTACCAACTCCAGGGTAAACTACCAACTCCAGGGGTAAACTACCAACTCCAGGGGTAAACTACCAACTCCGGGGTAAACTACCAACTCCGGGGTAAACTACCAACTCCAGAGGGTGTAGAGGGTAAACTACCAACTCCAGAGGGTAAACTACCAACTCCAGAGGGTAAACTACCAACTCCAGAGGGTAAACTACCAACTCCAGAGGGTAAACTACCAACTCCAAAGGGTAAACTACCAACTCCAAAGGGTAAACTACCAACTCCAGGGGTAAACTACCAACTCCAGGGGTAAACTACCAACTCCAGGGGTAAACTACCAACTCCGGGGGTGTAGAGGGTAAACTACCAACTCCAGAGGGTGTAGAGGGTAAACTACCAACTCCAGAGGGTAAACTACCAACTCCAGAGGGTAAACTACCAACTCCAGAGGGTAAACTACCAACTCCAGGGGTAAACTACCAACTCCAGAGGGTAAACTACCAACTCCAGAGGGTAAACTACCAACTCCAGTGGGTAAACTACCAACTCCAGAAGGTAAACTATCAACTCCAGAGGGTAAACTATCAACTCCAGGGATGTAGAGGGTAAACTACCAACTCCAGGGGTAAACTACCAACTCCAGAGGGTAAACTATCAACTCCAGGGATGTAGAGGGTAAACTATCAACTCCAGGGGTGTAGAGGGTAAACTGCCAACTCCAGAGGGTAAACTACCAACTCCAGGGGTAAACTACCAACTCCAGAGGGTGTAGAGGGTAAACTACCAACTCCAGAGGGTAAACTACCAACTCCAGAGGGTAAACTACCAACTCCAGAGGGTGTAGAGGGTAAACTACCAACTCCAGAGGGTAAACTACCAACTCCAGAAGGTAAACTACCAACTCCAGAGGGTAAACTACCAACTCCAGAGGGTAAACTACCAACTCCAGAGGGTAAACTACCAACTCCAGGGGTAAACTACCAACTCCGGGGTGTAGAGGGTAAACTACCAACTCCAGAGGGTAAACTACCAACTCCAGAGGGTAAACTATCAACTCCAGAGGGTAAACTACCAACTCCAGAGGGTAAACTATCAACTCCAGAGGGTAAACTATCAACTCCAGAGGGTAAACTATCAACTCCAGAGGGTAAACTACCAACTCCAGAGGGTGTAGAGGGTAAACTACCAACTCCAGAGGGTAAACTACCAACTCCAGAGGGTAAACTACCAACTCCAGGGGTAAACTACCAACTCCAGGGGTAAACTACCAACTCCGGGGAGTAGAGGGTAAACTACCAACTCCAGAGGGTAAACTACCAACTCCAGAGGGTAAACTATCAACTCCAGGGGTGTAGAGGGTAAACTACCAACTCCAGAGGGTAAACTATCAACTCCAGGGGTGTAGAGGGTAAACTACCAACTCCAAAGTGTAATCTACCAACTCCAGGGGTAAACTACCAACTCCAGGGGTAAACTACCAACTCCAGGGGTAAACTACCAACTCCAGGGGTAAACTACCAACTCCGGGGTAAACTACCAACTCCGAGGGTAAACTACCAACTCCAGAGGGTGTAGAGGGTAAACTACCAACTCCAGAGGGTAAACTACCAACTCCAGAGGGTAAACTACCAACTCCAGAGGGTAAACTACCAACTCCAGAGGGTAAACTACCAACTCCAAAGGGTAAACTACCAACTCCAAAGGGTAAACTACCAACTCCAGGGGTAAACTACCAACTCCAGGGGTAAACTACCAACTCCAAGGGTAAACTACCAACTCCGGGGGTGTAGAGGGTAAACTACCAACTCCAGAGGGTGTAGAGGGTAAACTACCAACTCCAGAGGGTAAACTACCAACTCCAGAGGGTAAACTACCAACTCCAGAGGGTAAACTACCAACTCTAGGAGTAAACTACCAACTCCAGGGGTAAACTACCAACTCCAGAGGGTAAACTACCAACTCCAGAGGGTAAACTACCAACTCCAGTGGGTAAACTACCAACTCCAGAAGGTAAACTATCAACTCCAGAGGGTAAACTATCAACTCCAGGGATGTAGAGGGTAAACTACCAACTCCAGGGGTAAACTACCAACTCCAGAGGGTAAACTATCAACTCCAGGGATGTAGAGGGTAAACTATCAACTCCAGGGGTGTAGAGGGTAAACTGCCAACTCCAGAGGGTAAACTACCAACTCCAGGGGTAAACTACCAACTCCAGAGGGTGTAGAGGGTAAACTACCAACTCCAGAGGGTAAACTACCAACTCCAGAGGGTAAACTACCAACTCCAGAAGGTAAACTACCAACTCCAGAGGGTAAACTACCAACTCCAGAGGGTAAACTACCAACTCCAGAGGGTAAACTACCAACCCCAGGGGTAAACTACCAACTCCGGGGTGTAGAGGGTAAACTACCAACTCCAGAGGGTAAACTACCAACTCCAGAGGGTAAACTATCAACTCCAGAGGGTAAACTACCAACTCCAGAGGGTAAACTATCAACTCCAGAGGGTAAACTATCAACTCCAGAGGGTAAACTATCAACTCCAGAGGGTAAACTATCAACTCCAGAGGGTAAACTATCAACTCCAGAGGGTAAACTATCAACTCCAGAGGGTAAACTACCAACTCCAGAGGGTGTAGAGGGTAAACTACCAACTCCAGAGGGTAAACTACCAACTCCAGAGGGTAAACTACCAACTCCAGGGGTAAACTACCAACTCCAGGGGTAAACTACCAACTCCGGGGGAGTAGAGGGTAAACTACCAACTCCAGAGGGTAAACTACCAACTCCAGAGGGTAAACTATCAACTCCAGGGGTGTAGAGGGTAAACTACCAACTCCAGAGGGTAAACTATCAACTCCAGGGGTGTAGAGGGTAAACTACCAACTCCAAAGTGTAATCTACCAACTCCAGGGGTAAACTACCAACTCCAGGGGTAAACTACCAACTCCAGGGGTAAACTACCAACTCCAGGGGTAAACTACCAACTCCGGGGGTAAACTACCAACTCCGGGGGTAAACTACCAACTCCAGAGGGTGTAGAGGGTAAACTACCAACTCCAGAGGGTAAACTACCAACTCCAGAGGGTAAACTACCAACTCCAGAGGGTAAACTACCAACTCCAGAGGGTAAACTACCAACTCCAAAGGGTAAACTACCAACTCCAAAGGGTAAACTACCAACTCCAGGGGTAAACTACCAACTCCAGGGGTAAACTACCAACTCCAGGGGTAAACTACCAACTCCGGGGGTGTAGAGGGTAAACTACCAACTCCAGAGGGTGTAGAGGGTAAACTACCAACTCCAGAGGGTAAACTACCAACTCCAGAGGGTAAACTACCAACTCCAGAGGGTAAACTACCAACTCCAGGGGTAAACTACCAACTCCAGAGGGTAAACTACCAACTCCAGAGGGTAAACTACCAACTCCAGTGGGTAAACTACCAACTCCAGAAGGTAAACTATCAACTCCAGAGGGTAAACTATCAACTCCAGGGATGTAGAGGGTAAACTACCAACTCCAGGGGTAAACTACCAACTCCAGAGGGTAAACTATCAACTCCAGGGATGTAGAGGGTAAACTATCAACTCCAGGGGTGTAGAGGGTAAACTGCCAACTCCAGAGGGTAAACTACCAACTCCAGGGGTAAACTACCAACTCCAGAGGGTGTAGAGGGTAAACTACCAACTCCAGAGGGTAAACTACCAACTCCAGAGGGTAAACTACCAACTCCAGAGGGTGTAGAGGGTAAACTACCAACTCCAGAGGGTAAACTACCAACTCCAGAAGGTAAACTACCAACTCCAGAGGGTAAACTACCAACTCTAGGGGAAAACTACCAACTCCAGGGGTAAACTACCAACTCCAGGGGTAAACTACCAACTCCAGAGGGTAAACTACCAACTCCAGAGGGTAAACTACCAACTCCAGAGGGTAAACTACCAACTCCAGAGGGTAAACTACCAACTCCAGAGGGTAAACTATCAACTCCAGGGGTGTAGAGGGTAAACTACCAACTCCAGAGGGTAAACTATCAACTCCAGGGGTGTAGAGGGTAAACTACCAACTCCAAAGTGTAATCTACCAACTCCAGGGGTAAACTACCAACTCCAGGGGTAAACTACCAACTCCAGGGGTAAACTACCAACTCCGGGGGTAAACTACCAACTCCGGGGGTAAACTACCAACTCCAGAGGGTGTAGAGGGTAAACTACCAACTCCAGAGGGTAAACTACCAACTCCAGAGGGTAAACTACCAACTCCAGAGGGTAAACTACCAACTCCAGAGGGTAAACTACCAACTCCAAAGGGTAAACTACCAACTCCAAAGGGTAAACTACCAACTCCAGGGGTAAACTACCAACTCCAGGGGTAAACTACCAACTCCAGGGGTAAACTACCAACTCCGGGGGTGTAGAGGGTAAACTACCAACTCCAGAGGGTGTAGAGGGTAAACTACCAACTCCAGAGGGTAAACTACCAACTCTAGGAGTAAACTACCAACTCCAGGGGTAAACTACCAACTCCAGAGGGTAAACTACCAACTCCAGTGGGTAAACTACCAACTCCAGAAGGTAAACTATCAACTCCAGAGGGTAAACTATCAACTCCAGGGATGTAGAGGGTAAACTACCAACTCCAGGGGTAAACTACCAACTCCAGAGGGTAAACTATCAACTCCAGGGATGTAGAGGGTAAACTATCAACTCCAGGGGTGTAGAGGGTAAACTGCCAACTCCAGAGGGTAAACTACCAACTCCAGGGGTAAACTACCAACTCCAGAGGGTGTAGAGGGTAAACTACCAACTCCAGAGGGTAAACTACCAACTCCAGAGGGTAAACTACCAACTCCAGAGGGTGTAGAGGGTAAACTACCAACTCCAGAGGGTAAACTACCAACTCCAGAAGGTAAACTACCAACTCCAGAGGGTAAACTACCAACTCCAGAGGGTAAACTACCAACTCCAGAGGGTAAACTACCAACCCCAGGGGTAAACTACCAACTCCGGGGGTGTAGAGGGTAAACTACCAACTCCAGAGGGTAAACTACCAACTCCAGAGGGTAAACTATCAACTCCAGAGGGTAAACTACCAACTCCAGAGGGTAAACTATCAACTCCAGAGGGTAAACTATCAACTCCAGAGGGTAAACTATCAACTCCAGAGGGTAAACTATCAACTCCAGAGGGTAAACTACCAACTCCAGAGGGTGTAGAGGGTAAACTACCAACTCCAGAGGGTAAACTACCAACTCCAGAGGGTAAACTACCAACTCCAGGGGTAAACTACCAACTCCAGGGGTAAACTACCAACTCCGGGGAGTAGAGGGTAAACTACCAACTCCAGAGGGTAAACTACCAACTCCAGAGGGTAAACTATCAACTCCAGGGGTGTAGAGGGTAAACTACCAACTCCAGAGGGTAAACTATCAACTCCAGGGGTGTAGAGGGTAAACTACCAACTCCAAAGTGTAATCTACCAACTCCAGGGGTAAACTACCAACTCCAGGGGTAAACTACCAACTCCAGGGGTAAACTACCAACTCCAGGGGTAAACTACCAACTCCGGGGTAAACTACCAACTCCGGGGTAAACTACCAACTCCAGAGGGTGTAGAGGGTAAACTACCAACTCCAGAGGGTAAACTACCAACTCCAGAGGGTAAACTACCAACTCCAGAGGGTAAACTACCAACTCCAGAGGGTAAACTACCAACTCCAGAGGGTAAACTACCAACTCCAGAGGGTAAACTACCAACTCCAAAGGGTAAACTACCAACTCCAGGGGTAAACTACCAACTCCAGGGGTAAACTACCAACTCCAAGGGTAAACTACCAACTCCGGGGGTGTAGAGGGTAAACTACCAACTCCAGAGGGTGTAGAGGGTAAACTACCAACTCCAGAGGGTAAACTACCAACTCCAGAGGGTAAACTACCAACTCTAGGAGTAAACTACCAACTCCAGGGGTAAACTACCAACTCCAGAGGGTAAACTACCAACTCCAGAGGGTAAACTACCAACTCCAGTGGGTAAACTACCAACTCCAGAAGGTAAACTATCAACTCCAGAGGGTAAACTATCAACTCCAGGGATGTAGAGGGTAAACTACCAACTCCAGGGGTAAACTACCAACTCCAGAGGGTAAACTATCAACTCCAGGGATGTAGAGGGTAAACTATCAACTCCAGGGGTGTAGAGGGTAAACTGCCAACTCCAGAGGGTAAACTACCAACTCCAGGGGTAAACTACCAACTCCAGAGGGTGTAGAGGGTAAACTACCAACTCCAGAGGGTAAACTACCAACTCCAGAGGGTAAACTACCAACTCCAGAGGGTGTAGAGGGTAAACTACCAACTCCAGAGGGTAAACTACCAACTCCAGAAGGTAAACTACCAACTCCAGAGGGTAAACTACCAACTCCAGAGGGTAAACTACCAACCCCAGGGGTAAACTACCAACTCCGGGGTGTAGAGGGTAAACTACCAACTCCAGAGGGTAAACTACCAACTCCAGAGGGTAAACTATCAACTCCAGAGGGTAAACTACCAACTCCAGAGGGTAAACTATCAACTCCAGAGGGTAAACTATCAACTCCAGAGGGTAAACTATCAACTCCAGAGGGTAAACTATCAACTCCAGAGGGTAAACTACCAACTCCAGAGGGTGTAGAGGGTAAACTACCAACTCCAGAGGGTAAACTACCAACTCCAGGGGTAAACTACCAACTCCAGGGGTAAACTA
Source organism: Oncorhynchus keta (assembly GCF_023373465.1). Lineage (NCBI taxonomy): Eukaryota > Metazoa > Chordata > Actinopteri > Salmoniformes > Salmonidae > Oncorhynchus > Oncorhynchus keta. Next base: position 8,127,655 of record NC_068434.1, read on the forward strand.
CCAACTCCGGGGGAGTAGAGGGTAAACTACCAACTCCAGAGGGTAAACTACCAACTCCAGAGGGTAAACTATCAACTCCAGGGGTGTAGAGGGTAAACTACCAACTCCAGAGGGTAAACTATCAACTCCAGGGGTGTAGAGGGTAAACTACCAACTCCAAAGTGTAATCTACCAACTCCAGGGGTAAACTACCAACTCCAGGGGTAAACTACCAACTCCAGGGGTAAACTACCAACTCCAGGGGTAAACTACCAACTCCGGGGGTAAACTACCAACTCCAGAGGGTGTAGAGGGTAAACTACCAACTCCAGAGGGTAAACTACCAACTCCAGAGGGTAAACTACCAACTCCAGAGGGTAAACTACCAACTCCAGAGGGTAAACTACCAACTCCAAAGGGTAAACTACCAACTCCAAAGGGTAAACTACCAACTCCAGGGGTAAACTACCAACTCCAGGGTAAACTACCAACTCCAGGGGTAAACTACCAACTCCGGGGGTGTAGAGGGTAAACTACCAACTCCAGAGGGTGTAGAGGGTAAACTACCAACTCCAGAGGGTAAACTACCAACTCCAGAGGGTAAACTACCAACTCCAGAGGGTAAACTACCAACTCCAGGGGTAAACTACCAACTCCAGAGGGTAAACTACCAACTCCAGAGGGTAAACTACCAACTCCAGTGGGTAAACTACCAACTCCAGAAGGTAAACTATCAACTCCAGAGGGTAAACTATCAACTCCAGGGATGTAGAGGGTAAACTACCAACTCCAGGGGTAAACTACCAACTCCAGAGGGTAAACTATCAACTCCAGGGATGTAGAGGGTAAACTATCAACTCCAGGGGTGTAGAGGGTAAACTGCCAACTCCAGAGGGTAAACTACCAACTCCAGGGGTAAACTACCAACTCCAGAGGGTGTAGAGGGTAAACTACCAACTCCAGAGGGTAAACTACCAACTCCAGAGGGTAAACTACCAACTCCAGAGGGTGTAGAGGGTAAACTACCAACTCCAGAGGGTAAACTACCAACTCCAGAAGGTAAACTACCAACTCCAGAGGGTAAACTACCAACTCCAGAGGGTAAACTACCAACTCCAGAGGGTAAACTACCAACCCCAGGGGTAAACTACCAACTCCGGGGGTGTAGAGGGTAAACTACCAACTCCAGAGGGTAAACTACCAACTCCAGAGGGTAAACTATCAACTCCAGAGGGTAAACTACCAACTCCAGAGGGTAAACTATCAACTCCAGAGGGTAAACTATCAACTCCAGAGGGTAAACTATCAACTCCAGAGGGTAAACTACCAACTCCAGAGGGTGTAGAGGGTAAACTACCAACTCCAGAGGGTAAACTACCAACTCCAGAGGGTAAACTACCAACTCCAGAGGGTAAACTACCAACTCCAGAGGGTAAACTACCAACTCTAGGGGAAAACTACCAACTCCAGGGGTAAACTACCAACTCCAGGGGTAAACTACCAACTCCAGAGGGTAAACTACCAACTCCAGAGGGTAAACTACCAACTCCAGAGGGTAAACTACCAACTCCAGTGGGTAAACTACCAACTCCAGAGGGTAAACTATCAACTCCAGAGGGTAAACTATCAACTCCAGGGATGTAGAGGGTAAACTACCAACTCCAGGGGTAAACTACCAACTCCAGAGGGTAAACTACCAACTCCAGGGATGTAGAGGGTAAACTATCAACTCCAGGGGTGTAGAGGGTAAACTGCCAACTCCAGAGGGTAAACTACCAACTCCAGGGGTAAACTACCAACTCCAGAGGGTGTAGAGGGTAAACTACCAACTCCAGAGGGTAAACTACCAACTCCAGAGGGTAAACTACCAACTCCAGAGGGTGTAGAGGGTAAACTACCAACTCCAGAGGGTAAACTACCAACTCCAGAGGGTAAACTACCAACTCCAGAGGGTAAACTACCAACTCCAGAGGGTAAACTACCAACCCCAGGGGTAAACTACCAACTCCGGGGGTGTAGAGGGTAAACTACCAACTCCAGAGGGTAAACTACCAACTCCAGAGGGTAAACTATCAACTCCAGAGGGTAAACTATCAACTCCAGAGGGTAAACTATCAACTCCAGAGGGTAAACTATCAACTCCAGGGGTGTAGAGGGTAAACTACCAACTCCAGGGGTGTAGAGGGTAAACTACCAACTCCAGAGGGTAAACTACCAACTCCAGAGGGTAAACTACCAACTCCGGGGGTGTAGAAGGTAAACTACCAACTCCAGAGGGTGTAGAGGGTAAACTACCAACTCCAGAGTGTAAACTACCAACTCCAGAGGGTAAACTACCCACTCCAGAGGGTAAACTACCAACACCAGAGGGTAAACTACCAACTCCAGAGGGTAAACTACCAACTCCGGGGGTGTAGAAGGTAAACTACCAACTCCAGAGGGTGTAGAGGGTAATCTACCAACTCCAGAGTGTAAACTACCAACTCCAGAGGGTAAACTACCCACTCCAGAGGGTAAATTACCAACACCAGAGGGTAAACTACCAACTCCAGAGGGTAAACTACCAACTCCAGGGGTGTAGAGGGTAAACTACCAACTCCAGAGGGTAAACTATCAACTCCAGGGGTAAACTACCAACTCCAGAGGGTAAACTACCAACTCCAGGGGTAAACTATCAACTCCAGGGATGTAGAGGGTAAACTACCAACTCCAGGGGTAAACTACCAACTCCAGGGGTAAACTATCAACTCCAGGGAGGTAGAGGGTAAACTACCAACTCCAGGGTAAACTACCAACTCCAGAGGGTAAACTACCAACTCCAGGGGTAAACTATCAACTCCAGGGATGTAGAGGGTAAACTATAAACTCCAGGGGTGTAGAGGGTAAACTGCCAACTCCAGAGGGTAAACTACCAACTCCAGGGGTAAACTACCAACTCCAGGGGTGTAGTGGGTAAACTACCAACTCCAGAGGGTAAACTACCAACTCCAGGTGTAAACTATCAACTCCAGGGATGTAGAGGGTAAACTATCAACTCCAGGGGTGTAGAGGGTAAACTACCAACTCCAGGGGTGTAGTGGGTAAACTACCAACTCCAGAGGGTAAACTATCAACTCCAGGGGTGTAAAGGGTAAACTACCAACTCCAGAGGGTAAACTACCAACTCCAGAGGGTGTAGAGGGTAAACTACCAACTCCAGAGGGTAAACTACCAACTCCAGAGGTTAAACTACCAACTCCAGAGGGTAAACTACCAACTCCAGAGGGTAAACTACCAACTCCAGAGGGTAAACTACCAACTCCAGAGGGTAAACTACCAACTCCAGGGGTAAACTACCAACTCCGGGGGTGTAGAGGGTAAACTACCAACTCCAGAGGGTAAACTATCAACTCCAGAGGGTAAACTACCAACTCCAGAGGGTAAACTACCAACTCCAGGGGTGTAGAGGGTAAACTACCAACTCCAGAGGGTAAACTACCAACTCCAGAGGGTAAACTACCAACTCCAGAGGGTAAACTACCAACTCCGGGGGTGTAGAGGGTAAACTACCAACTCCAGAGGGTAAACTATCAACTCCAGAGGGTAAACTATCAACTCCAGGGGTGTAGAGGGTAAACTACCAACTCCAGGTGTAAACTACCAACTCCAGGGGTGTAGAGGGTAAACTACCAACTCCAGAGGGTAAACTACCAACTCCAGAGGGTAAACTACCAACTCCAGAGGGTAAACTACCAACTCCGGGGGTGTAGAGGGTAAACTACCAACTCCAGAGGGTAAACTACCAACTCCAGGGGTAAACTACCAACTCCAGGGGTAAACTACCAACTCCAGGGGTAAACTACCAACTCCAGGGGTGTAGAGGGTAAACTATCAACTCCAGAGGGTAAACTATCAACTCCAGGGGTGTAGAGGGTAAACTACCAACTCCAGGGGTAAACTATCAACTCCAGGGATGTAGAGGGTAAACTATAAACTCCAGGGGTGTAGAGGGTAAACTACCAACTCCAGAGGGTAAACGACCAACTCCAGAGGGTAAACTACCAACTCCAGGGGTAAACTACCAACTCCAGGGGTAAACTACCAACTCCGGGGTGTAGAGGGTAAACTACCAACTCCATAGGGTAAACTACCAACTCCAGAGGGTAAACTATCAACTCCAGGGGCGTAGAGGGTAAACTACCAACTCCAGGGGTAAACTACCAACTCCAGGGGTGTAGAGGGTAAACTACAAACTCCAGAGGGTAAACTACCAACTCCAGAGGGTAAACTACCAACTCCAGAGGGTAAACTACCAACTCCAGAGGGTAAACTACCAACTCCAGAGGGTAAACTACCAACTCCAGGGGTAAACTACCAACTCCAGGGGTAAACTACCAACTCCGGGGTGTAGAGGGTAAACTACCAACTCCAGAGGGTAAACTACCAACTCCAGGGGTAAACTACCAACTCCAGGGGTAAACTACCAACTCCAGGGGTGTAGAGGGTAAACTATCAACTCCAGGGGCGTAGAGGGTAAACTACCAACTCCAGGGGTAAACTACCAACTCCAGGGGTGTAGAGGGTAAACTACAAACTCCAGAGGGTAAACTACCAACTCCAGAGGGTAAACTACCAACTCCAGAGGGTAAACTACCAACTCCAGAGGGTAAACTACCAACTCCAGAGGGTAAACTACCAACTCCAGAGGGTAAACTACCAACTCCAGGGGTAAACTACCAACTCCAGGGGTAAACTACCAACTCCGGGGTGTAGAGGGTAAACTACCAACTCCAGAGGGTAAACTACCAACTCCAGGGGTAAACTACCAACTCCAGGGGTAAACTACCAACTCCAGGGGTGTAGAGGGTAAACTATCAACTCCAGGGGTGTAGAGGGTAAACTATCAACTCCAGAGGGTGTAGAGGGTAAACTATCAACTCCAGGGGTAAACTACCAACTCCAGGGGTGTAGAGGGTAAACTATCAACTCCAGGGGTGTAGAGGGTAAACTATCAACTCCAGAGGGTGTAGAGGGTAAACTATCAACTCCAGGGGTAAACTACCAACTCCAGAGGGTGTAGAGGGTAAACTATCAACTCCAGAGGGTGTAGAGGGTAAACTACCAACTCCAGGGATGTAGAGGGTAAACTATCAGCTCCAGAGGGTGTAGAGGGTAAACTATCAACTCCAGGGATGTAGAGGGTAAACTATCAACTCCAGGGGTAAACTATCAACTCCAGGGATGTAGAGGGTAAACTATCAACTCCAGGGGTAAACTACCAACTCCAGGGGTGTAGAGGGTAAACTATCAACTCCAGAGGGTGTAGAGGGTAAACTATCAACTCCAGGGGTAAACTACCAACTCCAGAGGGTGTAGAGGGTAAACTACCAACTCCAGGGATGTAGAGGGTAAACTATCAACTCCAGGGGTAAACTACCAACTCCAGAGGGTGTAGAGGGTAAATTATCAACTCCAGAGGGTGTAGAGGGTAAACTACCAACTCCAGTGGATGTAGAGGGTAAACTATCAGCTCCAGGGATGTAGAGGGTAAACTACCAACTCCAGAGGGTGTAGAGGGTAAACTATCAGCTCCAGGGATGTAGAGGGTAAACTATCAGCTCCAGGGATGTAGAGGGTAAACTATCAGCTCCAGGGATGTAGAGGGTAAACTACCAACTCCAGGGATGTAGAGGGTAAACTATCAGCTCCAGGGATGTAGAGGATAAACTATCAGCTCCAGGGATGTAGAGGGTAAACTATCAGCTCCAGGGATGTAGAGGGTAAACTATCAGCTCCAGGGATGTAGAGGGTAAACTATCAGCTCCAGGGGTGTAGAGGGTAAACTATCAGCTCCAGGGGTGTAGAGGGTAAACTATCAACTCCAGGGATGTAGAGGGTAAACTATCAGCTCCAGGGGTGTAGAGGGTAAACTATCAGCTCCAGGGGTGTAGAGGGTAAACTATCAGCTCCAGGGATGTAGAGGGTAAACTATCAGCTCCAGGGATGTAGAGGGTAAACTATCAGCTCCAGGGATGTAGAGGGTAAACTATCAGCTCCAGGGGTGTAGAGGGTAAACTATCAGCTCCAGGGGTGTAGAGGGTAAACTATCAACTCCAGGGATGTAGAGGGTAAACTATCAGCTCCAGGGGTGTAGAGGGTAAACTATCAGCTCCAGGGATGTAGAGGGTAAACTATCAGCTCCAGGGATGTAGAGGGTAAACTATCAGCTCCAGGGACGTAGAGGGTAAACTATCAGCTCCAGGGGTGTAGAGGGTAAACTATCAACTCCAGGGGTGTAGAGGGTAAACTATCAGCTCCAGGGGTGTAGAGGGTAAACTATCAGCTCCAGGGGTGTAGAGGGTAAACTATCAGCTCCAGGGATGTAGAGGGTAAACTATCAACTCCAGGGGTAAACTACCAACTCCAGGGGTGTAGAGGGTAAACTATCAACTCCAGGGGTGTAGAGGGTAAACTATCAACTCCAGAGGGTGTAGAGGGTAAACTACCAACTCCAGGGATGTAGAGGGTAAACTATCAGCTCCAGAGGGTAAACTATCAACTCCAGAGGGTAAACTATCAACTCCAGGGGTGTAGAGGGTAAACTACCAACTCCAGGGGTGTAGAGGGTAAACTACCAACTCCAGAGGGTAAACTACCAACTCCAGAGGGTAAACTACCAACTCCGGGGGTGTAGAAGGTAAACTACCAACTCCAGAGGGTGTAGAGGGTAAACTACCAACTCCAGAGTGTAAACTACCAACTCCAGAGGGTAAACTACCCACTCCAGAGGGTAAACTACCAACACCAGAGGGTAAACTACCAACTCCAGAGGGTAAACTACCAACTCCGGGGGTGTAGAAGGTAAACTACCAACTCCAGAGGGTGTAGAGGGTAAACTACCAACTCCAGAGTGTAAACTACCAACTCCAGAGGGTAAACTACCCACTCCAGAGGGTAAACTACCAACACCAGAGGGTAAACTACCAACTCCAGAGGGTAAACTACCAACTCCAGGGGTGTAGAGGGTAAACTACCAACTCCAGAGGGTAAACTATCAACTCCAGGGGTAAACTACCAACTCCAGAGGGTAAACTACCAACTCCAGGGGTAAACTATCAACTCCAGGGATGTAGAGGGTAAACTACCAACTCCAGGGGTAAACTACCAACTCCAGGGGTAAACTATCAACTCCAGGGAGGTAGAGGGTAAACTACCAACTCCAGGGGTAAACTACCAACTCCAGAGGGTAAACTACCAACTCCAGGGGTAAACTATCAACTCCAGGGATGTAGAGGGTAAACTATAAACTCCAGGGGTGTAGAGGGTAAACTGCCAACTCCAGAGGGTAAACTACCAACTCCAGGGGTAAACTACCAACTCCAGGGGTGTAGTGGGTAAACTACCAACTCCAGAGGGTAAACTACCAACTCCAGGTGTAAACTATCAACTCCAGGGATGTAGAGGGTAAACTATCAACTCCAGGGGTGTAGAGGGTAAACTACCAACTCCAGGGGTGTAGTGGGTAAACTACCAACTCCAGAGGGTAAACTATCAACTCCAGGGGTGTAAAGGGTAAACTACCAACTCCAGAGGGTAAACTACCAACTCCAGAGGGTGTAGAGGGTAAACTACCAACTCCAGAGGGTAAACTACCAACTCCAGAGGTTAAACTACCAACTCCAGAGGGTAAACTACCAACTCCAGAGGGTAAACTACCAACTCCAGAGGGTAAACTACCAACTCCAGAGGGTAAACTACCAACTCCAGGGTAAACTACCAACTCCGGGGTGTAGAGGGTAAACTACCAACTCCAGAGGGTAAACTATCAACTCCAGAGGGTAAACTACCAACTCCAGAGGGTAAACTACCAACTCCAGGGGTGTAGAGGGTAAACTACCAACTCCAGAGGGTAAACTACCAACTCCAGAGGGTAAACTACCAACTCCAGAGGGTAAACTACCAACTCCGGGGTGTAGAGGGTAAACTACCAACTCCAGAGGGTAAACTATCAACTCCAGAGGGTAAACTATCAACTCCAGGGGTGTAGAGGGTAAACTACCAACTCCAGGTGTAAACTACCAACTCCAGGGGTGTAGAGGGTAAACTACCAACTCCAGAGGGTAAACTACCAACTCCAGAGGGTAAACTACCAACTCCGGGGGTGTAGAGGGTAAACTACCAACTCCAGAGGGTAAACTACCAACTCCAGGGGTAAACTACCAACTCCAGGGGTAAACTACCAACTCCAGGGGTAAACTACCAACTCCAGGGGTGTAGAGGGTAAACTATCAACTCCAGAGGGTAAACTATCAACTCCAGGGGTGTAGAGGGTAAACTACCAACTCCAGGGGTAAACTATCAACTCCAGGGATGTAGAGGGTAAACTATAAACTCCAGGGGTGTAGAGGGTAAACTACCAACTCCAGAGGGTAAACGACCAACTCCAGAGGGTAAACTACCAACTCCAGGGGTAAACTACCAACTCCAGGGGTAAACTACCAACTCCGGGGTGTAGAGGGTAAACTACCAACTCCATAGGGTAAACTACCAACTCCAGAGGGTAAACTATCAACTCCAGGGGCGTAGAGGGTAAACTACCAACTCCAGGGGTAAACTACCAACTCCAGGGGTGTAGAGGGTAAACTACAAACTCCAGAGGGTAAACTACCAACTCCAGAGGGTAAACTACCAACTCCAGAGGGTAAACTACCAACTCCAGAGGGTAAACTACCAACTCCAGAGGGTAAACTACCAACTCCAGGGGTAAACTACCAACTCCAGGGGTAAACTACCAACTCCGGGGTGTAGAGGGTAAACTACCAACTCCAGAGGGTAAACTACCAACTCCAGGGGTAAACTACCAACTCCAGGGTAAACTACCAACTCCAGGGGTGTAGAGGGTAAACTATCAACTCCAGGGGCGTAGAGGGTAAACTACCAACTCCAGGGGTAAACTACCAACTCCAGGGGTGTAGAGGGTAAACTACAAACTCCAGAGGGTAAACTACCAACTCCAGAGGGTAAACTACCAACTCCAGAGGGTAAACTACCAACTCCAGAGGGTAAACTACCAACTCCAGAGGGTAAACTACCAACTCCAGAGGGTAAACTACCAACTCCAGAGGGTAAACTACCAACTCCAGGGTAAACTACCAACTCCAGGGTAAACTACCAACTCCAGAGGGTAAACTACCAACTCCAGAGGGTAAACTACCAACTCCAGGGGTAAACTACCAACTCCAGGGGTAAACTACCAACTCCAGGGGTGTAGAGGGTAAACTATCAACTCCAGGGGTGTAGGGGTAAACTATCAACTCCAGAGGGTGTAGAGGGTAAACTATCAACTCCAGGGGTAAACTACCAACTCCAGGGGTGTAGAGGGTAAACTATCAACTCCAGGGGTGTAGAGGGTAAACTATCAACTCCAGAGGGTGTAGAGGTAAACTACCAACTCCAGAGGGTAAACTACCAACTCCGGGGGTGTAGAGGGTAAACTACCAACTCCAGAGGGTAAACTATCAACTCCAGAGGGTAAACTATCAACTCCAGGGTAGAGGGTAAACTACCAACTCCAGGTGTAAACTACCAACTCCAGGGGTGTAGAGGGTAAACTACCAACTCCAGAGGGTAAACTACCAACTCCAGAGGGTAAACTACCAACTCCGGGGGTGTAGAGGGTAAACTACCAACTCCAGAGGGTAAACTACCAACTCCAGGGGTAAACTACCAACTCCAGGGGTAAACTACCAACTCCAGGGGTAAACTACCAACTCCAGGGGTGTAGAGGGTAAACTATCAACTCCAGAGGGTAAACTATCAACTCCAGGGGTGTAGAGGGTAAACTACCAACTCCAGGGGTAAACTATCAACTCCAGGGATGTAGAGGGTAAACTATAAACTCCAGGGGTGTAGAGGGTAAACTACCAACTCCAGAGGGTAAACGACCAACTCCAGAGGGTAAACTACCAACTCCAGGGGTAAACTACCAACTCCAGGGGTAAACTACCAACTCCGGGGGTGTAGAGGGTAAACTACCAACTCCATAGGGTAAACTACCAACTCCAGAGGGTAAACTATCAACTCCAGGGGCGTAGAGGGTAAACTACCAACTCCAGGGGTAAACTACCAACTCCAGGGGTGTAGAGGGTAAACTACAAACTCCAGAGGGTAAACTACCAACTCCAGAGGGTAAACTACCAACTCCAGAGGGTAAACTACCAACTCCAGAGGGTAAACTACCAACTCCAGAGGGTAAACTACCAACTCCAGGGTAAACTACCAACTCCAGGGGTAAACTACCAACTCCGGGGTGTAGAGGGTAAACTACCAACTCCAGAGGGTAAACTACCAACTCCAGGGGTAAACTACCAACTCCAGGGGTAAACTACCAACTCCAGGGGTGTAGAGGGTAAACTATCAACTCCAGGGGCGTAGAGGGTAAACTACCAACTCCAGGGGTAAACTACCAACTCCAGGGGTGTAGAGGGTAAACTACAAACTCCAGAGGGTAAACTACCAACTCCAGAGGGTAAACTACCAACTCCAGAGGGTAAACTACCAACTCCAGAGGGTAAACTACCAACTCCAGAGGGTAAACTACCAACTCCAGAGGGTAAACTACCAACTCCAGAGGGTAAACTACCAACTCCAGGGGTAAACTACCAACTCCAGGGGTAAACTACCAACTCCGGGGGTGTAGAGGGTAAACTACCAACTCCAGAGGGTAAACTACCAACTCCAGGGGTAAACTACCAACTCCAGGGGTAAACTACCAACTCCAGGGGTGTAGAGGGTAAACTATCAACTCCAGGGGTGTAGAGGGTAAACTATCAACTCCAGAGGGTGTAGAGGGTAAACTATCAACTCCAGGGGTAAACTACCAACTCCAGGGGTGTAGAGGGTAAACTATCAACTCCAGGGGTGTAGAGGGTAAACTATCAACTCCAGAGGGTGTAGAGGGTAAACTATCAACTCCAGGGGTAAACTACCAACTCCAGAGGGTGTAGAGGGTAAACTATCAACTCCAGAGGGTGTAGAGGGTAAACTACCAACTCCAGGGATGTAGAGGGTAAACTATCAGCTCCAGAGGGTGTAGAGGGTAAACTATCAACTCCAGGGATGTAGAGGGTAAACTATCAACTTCAGGGGTAAACTATCAACTCCAGGGATGTAGAGGGTAAACTATCAACTCCAGGGGTAAACTACCAACTCCAGGGGTGTAGAGGGTAAACTATCAACTCCAGAGGGTGTAGAGGGTAAACTATCAACTCCAGGGGTAAACTACCAACTCCAGAGGGTGTAGAGGGTAAACTATCAGCTCCAGGGATGTAGAGGGTAAACTATCAGCTCCAGGGGTGTAGAGGGTAAACTATCAGCTACAGGGGTGTAGAGGGTAAACTATCAACTCCAGGGATGTAGAGGGTAAACTATCAGCTCCAGGGGTGTAGAGGGTAAACTATCAGCTCCAGGGATGTAGAGGGTAAACTATCAGCTCCAGGGATGTAGAGGGTAAACTATCAGCTCCAGGGACGTAGAGGGTAAACTATCAGCTCCAGGGGTGTAGAGGGTAAACTATCAACTCCAGGGGTGTAGAGGGTAAACTATCAGCTCCAGGGGTGTAGAGGGTAAACTATCAGCTCCAGGGGTGTAGAGGGTAAACTATCAGCTCCAGGGATGTAGAGGGTAAACTATCAACTCCAGGGGTAAACTACCAACTCCAGGGGTGTAGAGGGTAAACTATCAACTCCAGGGGTGTAGAGGGTAAACTATCAACTCCAGAGGGTGTAGAGGGTAAACTACCAACTCCAGGGATGTAGAGGGTAAACTATCAGCTCCAGAGGGTAAACTATCAACTCCAGAGGGTAAACTATCAACTCCAGGGGTGTAGAGGGTAAACTACCAACTCCAGGGGTGTAGAGGGTAAACTACCAACTCCAGAGGGTAAACTACCAACTCCAGAGGGTAAACTACCAACTCCGGGGGTAGAAGGTAAACTACCAACTCCAGAGGGTGTAGAGGGTAAACTACCAACTCCAGAGTGTAAACTACCAACTCCAGAGGGTAAACTACCCACTCCAGAGGGTAAACTACCAACACCAGAGGGTAAACTACCAACTCCAGAGGGTAAACTACCAACTCCGGGGTGTAGAAGGTAAACTACCAACTCCAGAGGGTGTAGAGGGTAAACTACCAACTCCAGAGTGTAAACTACCAACTCCAGAGGGTAAACTACCCACTCCAGAGGGTAAACTACCAACACCAGAGGGTAAACTACCAACTCCAGAGGGTAAACTACCAACTCCAGGGGTGTAGAGGGTAAACTACCAACTCCAGAGGGTAAACTATCAACTCCAGGGGTAAACTACCAACTCCAGAGGGTAAACTACCAACTCCAGGGGTAAACTATCAACTCCAGGGATGTAGAGGGTAAACTACCAACTCCAGAGGGTAAACTATCAACTCCAGAGGGTAAACTACCAACTCCAGAGGGTAAACTACCAACTCCAGAGGGTAAACTACCAACTCCAGAGGGTAAACTACCAACTCCAGAGGGTAAACTACCAACTCCAGGGGTAAACTACCAACTCCAGGGGTAAACTACCAACTCCGGGGGTGTAGAGGGTAAACTACCAACTCCAGAGGGTAAACTACCAACTCCAGGGGTAAACTACCAACTCCAGGGGTAAACTACCAACTCCAGGGTGTAGAGGGTAAACTATCAACTCCAGGGGCGTAGAGGGTAAACTACCAACTCCAGGGGTAAACTACCAACTCCAGGGGTGTAGAGGGTAAACTACAAACTCCAGAGGGTAAACTACCAACTCCAGAGGGTAAACTACCAACTCCAGAGGGTAAACTACCAACTCCAGAGGGTAAACTACCAACTCCAGAGGGTAAACTACCAACTCCAGAGGGTAAACTACCAACTCCAGGGGTAAACTACCAACTCCAGGGGTAAACTACCAACTCCGGGGGTGTAGAGGGTAAACTACCAACTCCAGAGGGTAAACTACCAACTCCAGGGGTAAACTACCAACTCCAGGGGTAAACTACCAACTCCAGGGGTGTAGAGGGTAAACTATCAACTCCAGGGGTGTAGAGGGTAAACTATCAACTCCAGAGGGTGTAGAGGGTAAACTATCAACTCCAGGGGTAAACTACCAACTCCAGGGGTGTAGAGGGTAAACTATCAACTCCAGGGGTGTAGAGGGTAAACTATCAACTCCAGAGGGTGTAGAGGGTAAACTATCAACTCCAGGGGTAAACTACCAACTCCAGAGGGTGTAGAGGGTAAACTATCAACTCCAGAGGGTGTAGAGGGTAAACTACCAACTCCAGGGATGTAGAGGGTAAACTATCAGCTCCAGAGGGTGTAGAGGGTAAACTATCAACTCCAGGGATGTAGAGGGTAAACTATCAACTCCAGGGGTAAACTATCAACTCCAGGGATGTAGAGGGTAAACTATCAACTCCAGGGGTAAACTACCAACTCCAGGGGTGTAGAGGGTAAACTATCAACTCCAGAGGGTGTAGAGGGTAAACTATCAACTCCAGGGGTAAACTACCAACTCCAGAGGGTGTAGAGGGTAAACTACCAACTCCAGGGATGTAGAGGGTAAACTATCAACTCCAGGGGTAAACTACCAACTCCAGAGGGTGTAGAGGGTAAATTATCAACTCCAGAGGGTGTAGAGGGTAAACTACCAACTCCAGTGGATGTAGAGGGTAAACTATCAGCTCCAGGGATGTAGAGGGTAAACTACCAACTCCAGAGGGTGTAGAGGGTAAACTATCAGCTCCAGGGATGTAGAGGGTAAACTATCAGCTCCAGGGATGTAGAGGGTAAACTATCAGCTCCAGGGATGTAGAGGGTAAACTACCAACTCCAGGGATGTAGAGGGTAAACTATCAGCTCCAGGGATGTAGAGGATAAACTATCAGCTCCAGGGATGTAGAGGGTAAACTATCAGCTCCAGGGATGTAGAGGGTAAACTATCAGCTCCAGGGATGTAGAGGGTAAACTATCAGCTCCAGGGGTGTAGAGGGTAAACTATCAGCTCCAGGGGTGTAGAGGGTAAACTATCAACTCCAGGGATGTAGAGGGTAAACTATCAGCTCCAGGGGTGTAGAGGGTAAACTATCAGCTCCAGGGGTGTAGAGGGTAAACTATCAGCTCCAGGGATGTAGAGGGTAAACTATCAGCTCCAGGGATGTAGAGGGTAAACTATCAGCTCCAGGGATGTAGAGGGTAAACTATCAGCTCCAGGGGTGTAGAGGGTAAACTATCAGCTCCAGGGGTGTAGAGGGTAAACTATCAACTCCAGGGATGTAGAGGGTAAACTATCAGCTCCAGGGGTGTAGAGGGTAAACTATCAGCTCCAGGGATGTAGAGGGTAAACTATCAGCTCCAGGGATGTAGAGGGTAAACTATCAGCTCCAGGGACGTAGAGGGTAAACTATCAGCTCCAGGGGTGTAGAGGGTAAACTATCAACTCCAGGGGTGTAGAGGGTAAACTATCAGCTCCAGGGGTGTAGAGGGTAAACTATCAGCTCCAGGGGTGTAGAGGGTAAACTATCAGCTCCAGGGATGTAGAGGGTAAACTATCAACTCCAGGGGTAAACTACCAACTCCAGGGGTGTAGAGGGTAAACTATCAACTCCAGGGGTGTAGAGGGTAAACTATCAACTCCAGAGGGTGTAGAGGGTAAACTACCAACTCCAGGGATGTAGAGGGTAAACTATCAGCTCCAGAGGGTAAACTATCAACTCCAGAGGGTAAACTATCAACTCCAGGGGTGTAGAGGGTAAACTACCAACTCCAGGGGTGTAGAGGGTAAACTACCAACTCCAGAGGGTAAACTACCAACTCCAGAGGGTAAACTACCAACTCCGGGGGTGTAGAAGGTAAACTACCAACTCCAGAGGGTGTAGAGGGTAAACTACCAACTCCAGAGTGTAAACTACCAACTCCAGAGGGTAAACTACCCACTCCAGAGGGTAAACTACCAACACCAGAGGGTAAACTACCAACTCCAGAGGGTAAACTACCAACTCCGGGGGTGTAGAAGGTAAACTACCAACTCCAGAGGGTGTAGAGGGTAAACTACCAACTCCAGAGTGTAAACTACCAACTCCAGAGGGTAAACTACCCACTCCAGAGGGTAAACTACCAACACCAGAGGGTAAACTACCAACTCCAGAGGGTAAACTACCAACTCCAGGGGTGTAGAGGGTAAACTACCAACTCCAGAGGGTAAACTATCAACTCCAGGGGTAAACTACCAACTCCAGAGGGTAAACTACCAACTCCAGGGGTAAACTATCAACTCCAGGGATGTAGAGGGTAAACTACCAACTCCAGGGTAAACTACCAACTCCAGGGGTAAACTATCAACTCCAGGGAGGTAGAGGGTAAACTACCAACTCCAGGGGTAAACTACCAACTCCAGAGGGTAAACTACCAACTCCAGGGGTAAACTATCAACTCCAGGGATGTAGAGGGTAAACTATAAACTCCAGGGGTGTAGAGGGTAAACTGCCAACTCCAGAGGGTAAACTACCAACTCCAGGGGTAAACTACCAACTCCAGGGGTGTAGTGGGTAAACTACCAACTCCAGAGGGTAAACTACCAACTCCAGGTGTAAACTATCAACTCCAGGGATGTAGAGGGTAAACTATCAACTCCAGGGGTGTAGAGGGTAAACTACCAACTCCAGGGGTGTAGTGGGTAAACTACCAACTCCAGAGGGTAAACTATCAACTCCAGGGGTGTAAAGGGTAAACTACCAACTCCAGAGGGTAAACTACCAACTCCAGAGGGTGTAGAGGGTAAACTACCAACTCCAGAGGGTAAACTACCAACTCCAGAGGTTAAACTACCAACTCCAGAGGGTAAACTACCAACTCCAGAGGGTAAACTACCAACTCCAGAGGGTAAACTACCAACTCCAGAGGGTAAACTACCAACTCCAGGGGTAAACTACCAACTCCGGGGTGTAGAGGGTAAACTACCAACTCCAGAGGGTAAACTATCAACTCCAGAGGGTAAACTACCAACTCCAGAGGGTAAACTACCAACTCCAGGGGTGTAGAGGGTAAACTACCAACTCCAGAGGGTAAACTACCAACTCCAGAGGGTAAACTACCAACTCCAGAGGGTAAACTACCAACTCCGGGGTGTAGAGGGTAAACTACCAACTCCAGAGGGTAAACTATCAACTCCAGAGGGTAAACTATCAACTCCAGGGGTGTAGAGGGTAAACTACCAACTCCAGGTGTAAACTACCAACTCCAGGGGTGTAGAGGGTAAACTACCAACTCCAGAGGGTAAACTACCAACTCCAGAGGGTAAACTACCAACTCCAGAGGGTAAACTACCAACTCCGGGGTGTAGAGGGTAAACTACCAACTCCAGAGGGTAAACTACCAACTCCAGGGGTAAACTACCAACTCCAGGGGTAAACTACCAACTCCAGGGGTAAACTACCAACTCCAGGGGTGTAGAGGGTAAACTATCAACTCCAGAGGGTAAACTATCAACTCCAGGGGTGTAGAGGGTAAACTACCAACTCCAGGGGTAAACTATCAACTCCAGGGATGTAGAGGGTAAACTATAAACTCCAGGGGTGTAGGGGTAAACTACCAACTCCAGAGGGTAAACTACCAACTCCAGAGGGTAAACTACCAACTCCAGGGGTAAACTACCAACTCCAGGGGTAAACTACCAACTCCAGGGGTAAACTACCAACTCCGGGGTGTAGAGGGTAAACTACCAACTCCAGAGGGTAAACTACCAACTCCAGAGGGTAAACTATCAACTCCAGGGGCGTAGAGGGTAAACTACCAACTCCAGGGGTAAACTACCAACTCCAGGGGTGTAGAGGGTAAACTACAAACTCCAGAGGGTAAACTACCAACTCCAGAGGGTAAACTACCAACTCCAGAGGGTAAACTACCAACTCCAGAGGGTAAACTACCAACTCCAGAGGGTAAACTACCAACTCCAGGGGTAAACTACCAACTCCAGGGGTAAACTACCAACTCCGGGGTGTAGAGGGTAAACTACCAACTCCAGAGGGTAAACTACCAACTCCAGGGTAAACTACCAACTCCAGGGGTAAACTACCAACTCCAGGGGTGTAGAGGGTAAACTATCAACTCCAGGGGCGTAGAGGGTAAACTACCAACTCCAGGGGTAAACTACCAACTCCAGGGGTGTAGAGGGTAAACTACAAACTCCAGAGGGTAAACTACCAACTCCAGAGGGTAAACTACCAACTCCAGAGGGTAAACTACCAACTCCAGAGGGTAAACTACCAACTCCAGAGGGTAAACTACCAACTCCAGAGGGTAAACTACCAACTCCAGAGGGTAAACTACCAACTCCAGGGGTAAACTACCAACTCCAGGGGTAAACTACCAACTCCGGGGTGTAGAGGGTAAACTACCAACTCCAGAGGGTAAACTACCAACTCCAGGGGTAAACTACCAACTCCAGGGGTAAACTACCAACTCCAGGGGTGTAGAGGGTAAACTATCAACTCCAGGGGTGTAGAGGGTAAACTATCAACTCCAGAGGGTGTAGAGGGTAAACTATCAACTCCAGGGGTAAACTACCAACTCCAGGGGTGTAGAGGGTAAACTATCAACTCCAGGGGTGTAGAGGGTAAACTATCAACTCCAGAGGGTGTAGAGGGTAAACTATCAACTCCAGGGGTAAACTACCAACTCCAGAGGGTGTAGAGGGTAAACTATCAACTCCAGAGGGTGTAGAGGGTAAACTACCAACTCCAGGGATGTAGAGGGTAAACTATCAGCTCCAGAGGGTGTAGAGGGTAAACTATCAACTCCAGGGATGTAGAGGGTAAACTATCAACTTCAGGGTAAACTATCAACTCCAGGGATGTAGAGGGTAAACTATCAACTCCAGGGGTAAACTACCAACTCCAGGGGTGTAGAGGGTAAACTATCAACTCCAGAGGGTGTAGAGGGTAAACTATCAACTCCAGGGGTAAACTACCAACTCCAGAGGGTGTAGAGGGTAAACTATCAGCTCCAGGGATGTAGAGGGTAAACTATCAGCTCCAGGGGTGTAGAGGGTAAACTATCAGCTACAGGGGTGTAGAGGGTAAACTATCAACTCCAGGGATGTAGAGGGTAAACTATCAGCTCCAGGGGTGTAGAGGGTAAACTATCAGCTCCAGGGATGTAGAGGGTAAACTATCAGCTCCAGGGATGTAGAGGGTAAACTATCAGCTCCAGGGACGTAGAGGGTAAACTATCAGCTCCAGGGGTGTAGAGGGTAAACTATCAACTCCAGGGGTGTAGAGGGTAAACTATCAGCTCCAGGGGTGTAGAGGGTAAACTATCAGCTCCAGGGGTGTAGAGGGTAAACTATCAGCTCCAGGGATGTAGAGGGTAAACTATCAACTCCAGGGGTAAACTACCAACTCCAGGGGTGTAGAGGGTAAACTATCAACTCCAGGGGTGTAGAGGGTAAACTATCAACTCCAGAGGGTGTAGAGGGTAAACTACCAACTCCAGGGATGTAGAGGGTAAACTATCAGCTCCAGAGGGTAAACTATCAACTCCAGAGGGTAAACTATCAACTCCAGGGGTGTAGAGGGTAAACTACCAACTCCAGGGGTGTAGAGGGTAAACTACCAACTCCAGAGGGTAAACTACCAACTCCAGAGGGTAAACTACCAACTCCGGGGTGTAGAAGGTAAACTACCAACTCCAGAGGGTGTAGAGGGTAAACTACCAACTCCAGAGTGTAAACTACCAACTCCAGAGGGTAAACTACCCACTCCAGAGGGTAAACTACCAACACCAGAGGGTAAACTACCAACTCCAGAGGGTAAACTACCAACTCCGGGGTGTAGAAGGTAAACTACCAACTCCAGAGGGTGTAGAGGGTAAACTACCAACTCCAGAGTGTAAACTACCAACTCCAGAGGGTAAACTACCCACTCCAGAGGGTAAACTACCAACACCAGAGGGTAAACTACCAACTCCAGAGGGTAAACTACCAACTCCAGGGGTGTAGAGGGTAAACTACCAACTCCAGAGGGTAAACTATCAACTCCAGGGGTAAACTACCAACTCCAGAGGGTAAACTACCAACTCCAGGGGTAAACTATCAACTCCAGGGATGTAGAGGGTAAACTACCAACTCCAGGGGTAAACTACCAACTCCAGGGGTAAACTATCAACTCCAGGGAGGTAGAGGGTAAACTACCAACTCCAGGGGTAAACTACCAACTCCAGAGGGTAAACTACCAACTCCAGGGGTAAACTATCAACTCCAGGGATGTAGAGGGTAAACTATAAACTCCAGGGGTGTAGAGGGTAAACTGCCAACTCCAGAGGGTAAACTACCAACTCCAGGGGTAAACTACCAACTCCAGGGGTGTAGTGGGTAAACTACCAACTCCAGAGGGTAAACTACCAACTCCAGGTGTAAACTATCAACTCCAGGGATGTAGAGGGTAAACTATCAACTCCAGGGGTGTAGAGGGTAAACTACCAACTCCAGGGGTGTAGTGGGTAAACTACCAACTCCAGAGGGTAAACTATCAACTCCAGGGGTGTAAAGGGTAAACTACCAACTCCAGAGGGTAAACTACCAACTCCAGAGGGTGTAGAGGGTAAACTACCAACTCCAGAGGGTAAACTACCAACTCCAGAGGTTAAACTACCAACTCCAGAGGGTAAACTACCAACTCCAGAGGGTAAACTACCAACTCCAGAGGGTAAACTACCAACTCCAGAGGGTAAACTACCAACTCCAGGGGTAAACTACCAACTCCGGGGTGTAGAGGGTAAACTACCAACTCCAGAGGGTAAACTACCAACTCCAGAGGGTAAACTACCAACTCCAGAGGGTAAACTACCAACTCCGGGGTGTAGAGGGTAAACTACCAACTCCAGAGGGTAAACTATCAACTCCAGAGGGTAAACTATCAACTCCAGGGGTGTAGAGGGTAAACTACCAACTCCAGGTGTAAACTACCAACTCCAGGGGTGTAGAGGGTAAACTATAAACTCCAGGGGTGTAGAGGGTAAACTGCCAACTCCAGAGGGTAAACTACCAACTCCAGGGGTAAACTACCAACTCCAGGGGTGTAGTGGGTAAACTACCAACTCCAGAGGGTAAACTACCAACTCCAGGTGTAAACTATCAACTCCAGGGATGTAGAGGGTAAACTATCAACTCCAGGGGTGTAGAGGGTAAACTACCAACTCCAGGGGTGTAGTGGGTAAACTACCAACTCCAGAGGGTAAACTATCAACTCCAGGGGTGTAAAGGGTAAACTACCAACTCCAGAGGGTAAACTACCAACTCCAGAGGGTGTAGAGGGTAAACTACCAACTCCAGAGGGTAAACTACCAACTCCAGAGGTTAAACTACCAACTCCAGAGGGTAAACTACCAACTCCAGAGGGTAAACTACCAACTCCAGAGGGTAAACTACCAACTCCAGGGGTAAACTACCAACTCCGGGGGTGTAGAGGGTAAACTACCAACTCCAGAGGGTAAACTATCAACTCCAGAGGGTAAACTACCAACTCCAGAGGGTAAACTACCAACTCCAGGGGTGTAGAGGGTAAACTACCAACTCCAGAGGGTAAACTACCAACTCCAGAGGGTAAACTACCAACTCCAGAGGGTAAACTACCAACTCCGGGGGTGTAGAGGGTAAACTACCAACTCCAGAGGGTAAACTATCAACTCCAGAGGGTAAACTATCAACTCCAGGGGTGTAGAGGGTAAACTACCAACTCCAGGTGTAAACTACCAACTCCAGGGGTGTAGAGGGTAAACTACCAACTCCAGAGGGTAAACTACCAACTCCAGAGGGTAAACTACCAACTCCAGAGGGTAAACTACCAACTCCGGGGGTGTAGAGGGTAAACTACCAACTCCAGAGGGTAAACTACCAACTCCAGGGGTAAACTACCAACTCCAGGGTAAACTACCAACTCCAGGGGTAAACTACCAACACCAGGGGTGTAGAGGGTAAACTATCAACTCCAGAGGGTAAACTATCAACTCCAGGGGTGTAGAGGGTAAACTACCAACTCCAGGGGTAAACTATCAACTCCAGGGATGTAGAGGGTAAACTATAAACTCCAGGGGTGTAGAGGGTAAACTACCAACTCCAGAGGGTAAACGACCAACTCCAGAGGGTAAACTACCAACTCCAGGGGTAAACTACCAACTCCAGGGGTAAACTACCAACTCCGGGGGTGTAGAGGGTAAACTACCAACTCCATAGGGTAAACTACCAACTCCAGAGGGTAAACTATCAACTCCAGGGGCGTAGAGGGTAAACTACCAACTCCAGGGGTAAACTACCAACTCCAGGGGTGTAGAGGGTAAACTACAAACTCCAGAGGGTAAACTACCAACTCCAGAGGGTAAACTACCAACTCCAGAGGGTAAACTACCAACTCCAGAGGGTAAACTACCAACTCCAGAGGGTAAACTACCAACTCCAGGGGTAAACTACCAACTCCAGGGGTAAACTACCAACTCCGGGGTGTAGAGGGTAAACTACCAACTCCAGAGGGTAAACTACCAACTCCAGGGGTAAACTACCAACTCCAGGGGTAAACTACCAACTCCAGGGGTGTAGAGGGTAAACTATCAACTCCAGGGGCGTAGAGGGTAAACTACCAACTCCAGGGGTAAACTACCAACTCCAGGGGTGTAGAGGGTAAACTACAAACTCCAGAGGGTAAACTACCAACTCCAGAGGGTAAACTACCAACTCCAGAGGGTAAACTACCAACTCCAGAGGGTAAACTACCAACTCCAGAGGGTAAACTACCAACTCCAGAGGGTAAACTACCAACTCCAGGGGTAAACTACCAACTCCAGGGGTAAACTACCAACTCCGGGGGTGTAGAGGGTAAACTACCAACTCCAGAGGGTAAACTACCAACTCCAGGGGTAAACTACCAACTCCAGGGGTAAACTACCAACTCCAGGGGTGTAGAGGGTAAACTATCAACTCCAGAGGGTGTAGAGGGTAAACTATCAACTCCAGGGGTAAACTACCAACTCCAGGGGTGTAGAGGGTAAACTATCAACTCCAGGGGTGTAGAGGGTAAACTATCAACTCCAGAGGGTGTAGAGGGTAAACTATCAACTCCAGGGGTAAACTACCAACTCCAGAGGGTGTAGAGGGTAAACTATCAACTCCAGAGGGTGTAGAGGGTAAACTACCAACTCCAGGGATGTAGAGGGTAAACTATCAGCTCCAGAGGGTGTAGAGGGTAAACTATCAACTCCAGGGATGTAGAGGGTAAACTATCAACTCCAGGGGTAAACTATCAACTCCAGGGATGTAGAGGGTAAACTATCAACTCCAGGGGTAAACTACCAACTCCAGGGGTGTAGAGGGTAAACTATCAACTCCAGAGGGTGTAGAGGGTAAACTATCAACTCCAGGGGTAAACTACCAACTCCAGAGGGTGTAGAGGGTAAACTACCAACTCCAGGGATGTAGAGGGTAAACTATCAACTCCAGGGGTAAACTACCAACTCCAGAGGGTGTAGAGGGTAAATTATCAACTCCAGAGGGTGTAGAGGGTAAACTACCAACTCCAGTGGATGTAGAGGGTAAACTATCAGCTCCAGGGATGTAGAGGGTAAACTACCAACTCCAGAGGGTGTAGAGGGTAAACTATCAGCTCCAGGGATGTAGAGGGTAAACTATCAGCTCCAGGGATGTAGAGGGTAAACTATCAGCTCCAGGGATGTAGAGGGTAAACTACCAACTCCAGGGATGTAGAGGGTAAACTATCAGCTCCAGGGATGTAGAGGATAAACTATCAGCTCCAGGGATGTAGAGGGTAAACTATCAGCTCCAGGGATGTAGAGGGTAAACTATCAGCTCCAGGGATGTAGAGGGTAAACTATCAGCTCCAGGGGTGTAGAGGGTAAACTATCAGCTCCAGGGGTGTAGAGGGTAAACTATCAACTCCAGGGATGTAGAGGGTAAACTATCAGCTCCAGGGGTGTAGAGGGTAAACTATCAGCTCCAGGGATGTAGAGGGTAAACTATCAGCTCCAGGGATGTAGAGGGTAAACTATCAGCTCCAGGGACGTAGAGGGTAAACTATCAGCTCCAGGGGTGTAGAGGGTAAACTATCAACTCCAGGGGTGTAGAGGGTAAACTATCAGCTCCAGGGGTGTAGAGGGTAAACTATCAGCTCCAGGGGTGTAGAGGGTAAACTATCAGCTCCAGGGATGTAGAGGGTAAACTATCAACTCCAGGGGTAAACTACCAACTCCAGGGGTGTAGAGGGTAAACTATCAACTCCAGGGGTGTAGAGGGTAAACTATCAACTCCAGAGGGTGTAGAGGGTAAACTACCAACTCCAGGGATGTAGAGGGTAAACTATCAGCTCCAGAGGGTGTAGAGGGTAAACTATCAACTCCAGGGATGTAGAGGGTAAACTATCAACTCCAGGGGTAAACTACCAACTCCAGGGGTGTAGAGGGTAAACTATCAACTCCAGGGGTGTAGAGGGTAAACTATCAACTCCAGAGGGTGTAGAGGGTAAACTATCAACTCCAGGGGTAAACTACCAACTCCAGAGGGTGTAGAGGGTAAACTACCAACTCCAGGGATGTAGAGGGTAAACTATCAACTCCAGGGGTAAACTACCAACTCCAGAGGGTGTAGAGGGTAAATTATCAACTCCAGAGGGTGTAGAGGGTAAACTACCAACTCCAGTGGATGTAGAGGGTAAACTATCAGCTCCAGGGATGTAGAGGGTAAACTACCAACTCCAGAGGGTGTAGAGGGTAAACTATCAGCTCCAGGGATGTAGAGGGTAAACTATCAGCTCCAGGGATGTAGAGGGTAAACTATCAGCTCCAGGGATGTAGAGGGTAAACTACCAACTCCAGGGATGTAGAGGGTAAACTATCAGCTCCAGGGATGTAGAGGATAAACTATCAGCTCCAGGGATGTAGAGGGTAAACTATCAGCTCCAGGGATGTAGAGGGTAAACTATCAGCTCCAGGGATGTAGAGGGTAAACTATCAGCTCCAGGGGTGTAGAGGGTAAACTATCAGCTCCAGGGGTGTAGAGGGTAAACTATCAACTCCAGGGATGTAGAGGGTAAACTATCAGCTCCAGGGGTGTAGAGGGTAAACTATCAGCTCCAGGGATGTAGAGGGTAAACTATCAGCTCCAGAGGGTGTAGAGGGTAAACTACCAACTCCAGGGATGTAGAGGGTAAACTATCAGCTCCAGAGGGTGTAGAGGGTAAACTATCAACTCCAGGGATGTAGAGGGTAAACTATCAGCTCCAGGGGTGTAGAGGGTAAACTATCAGCTCCAGGGGTGTAGAGGGTAAACTATCAACTCCAGGGATGTAGAGGGTAAACTATCAGCTCCAGGGGTGTAGAGGGTAAACTATCAGCTCCAGGGATGTAGAGGGTAAACTATCAGCTCCAGAGGGTGTAGAGGGTAAACTACCAACTCCAGGGATGTAGAGGGTAAACTATCAGCTCCAGAGGGTGTAGAGGGTAAACTATCAACTCCAGGGATGTAGAGGGTAAACTATCAACTCCAGGGGTAAACTACCAACTCCAGGGGTGTAGAGGGTAAACTATCAACTCCAGGGGTGTAGAGGGTAAACTATCAACTCCAGAGGGTGTAGAGGGTAAACTACCAACTCCAGGGATGTAGAGGGTAAACTATCAGCTCCAGAGGGTGTAGAGGGTAAACTATCAACTCCAGGGATGTAGAGGGTAAACTATCAACTCCAGGGGTAAACTATCAACTCCAGGGATGTAGAGGGTAAACTATCAACTCCAGGGGTAAACTACCAACTCCAGGGGTGTAGAGGGTAAACTATCAACTCCAGAGGGTGTAGAGGGTAAACTATCAACTCCAGGGGTAAACTACCAACTCCAGAGGGTGTAGAGGGTAAACTATCAGCTCCAGGGATGTAGAGGGTAAACTATCAGCTCCAGGGGTGTAGAGGGTAAACTATCAGCTCCAGGGGTGTAGAGGGTAAACTATCAACTCCAGGGATGTAGAGGGTAAACTATCAGCTCCAGGGGTGTAGAGGGTAAACTATCAGCTCCAGGGATGTAGAGGGTAAACTATCAGCTCCAGGGATGTAGAGGGTAAACTATCAGCTCCAGGGACGTAGAGGGTAAACTATCAGCTCCAGGGGTGTAGAGGGTAAACTATCAACTCCAGGGGTGTAGAGGGTAAACTATCAGCTCCAGGGGTGTAGAGGGTAAACTATCAGCTCCAGGGGTGTAGAGGGTAAACTATCAGCTCCAGGGATGTAGAGGGTAAACTATCAACTCCAGGGGTAAACTACCAACTCCAGGGGTGTAGAGGGTAAACTATCAACTCCAGGGGTGTAGAGGGTAAACTATCAACTCCAGAGGGTGTAGAGGGTAAACTACCAACTCCAGGGATGTAGAGGGTAAACTATCAGCTCCAGAGGGTAAACTATCAACTCCAGAGGGTAAACTATCAACTCCAGGGGTGTAGAGGGTAAACTACCAACTCCAGGGGTGTAGAGGGTAAACTACCAACTCCAGAGGGTAAACTACCAACTCCAGAGGGTAAACTACCAACTCCGGGGTGTAGAAGGTAAACTACCAACTCCAGAGGGTGTAGAGGGTAAACTACCAACTCCAGAGTGTAAACTACCAACTCCAGAGGGTAAACTACCCACTCCAGAGGGTAAACTACCAACACCAGAGGGTAAACTACCAACTCCAGAGGGTAAACTACCAACTCCGGGGTGTAGAAGGTAAACTACCAACTCCAGAGGGTGTAGAGGGTAAACTACCAACTCCAGAGTGTAAACTACCAACTCCAGAGGGTAAACTACCCACTCCAGAGGGTAAACTACCAACACCAGAGGGTAAACTACCAACTCCAGAGGGTAAACTACCAACTCCAGGGGTGTAGAGGGTAAACTACCAACTCCAGAGGGTAAACTATCAACTCCAGGGGTAAACTACCAACTCCAGAGGGTAAACTACCAACTCCAGGGGTAAACTATCAACTCCAGGGATGTAGAGGGTAAACTACCAACTCCAGGGGTAAACTACCAACTCCAGGGGTAAACTATCAACTCCAGGGAGGTAGAGGGTAAACTACCAACTCCAGGGGTAAACTACCAACTCCAGAGGGTAAACTACCAACTCCAGGGGTAAACTATCAACTCCAGGGATGTAGAGGGTAAACTATAAACTCCAGGGGTGTAGAGGGTAAACTGCCAACTCCAGAGGGTAAACTACCAACTCCAGGGGTAAACTACCAACTCCAGGGGTGTAGTGGGTAAACTACCAACTCCAGAGGGTAAACTACCAACTCCAGGTGTAAACTATCAACTCCAGGGATGTAGAGGGTAAACTATCAACTCCAGGGGTGTAGAGGGTAAACTACCAACTCCAGGGGTGTAGTGGGTAAACTACCAACTCCAGGGGTGTAGAGGGTAAACTATCAGCTCCAGGGGTGTAGAGGGTAAACTATCAGCTCCAGGGGTGTAGAGGGTAAACTATCAGCTCCAGGGATGTAGAGGGTAAACTATCAGCTCCAGGGATGTAGAGGGTAAACTATCAGCTCCAGGGACGTAGAGGGTAAACTATCAGCTCCAGGGGTGTAGAGGGTAAACTATCAACTCCAGGGGTGTAGAGGGTAAACTATCAGCTCCAGGGGTGTAGAGGGTAAACTATCAGCTCCAGGGGTGTAGAGGGTAAACTATCAGCTCCAGGGATGTAGAGGGTAAACTATCAACTCCAGGGGTAAACTACCAACTCCAGGGGTGTAGAGGGTAAACTATCAACTCCAGGGGTGTAGAGGGTAAACTATCAACTCCAGAGGGTGTAGAGGGTAAACTACCAACTCCAGGGATGTAGAGGGTAAACTATCAGCTCCAGAGGGTAAACTATCAACTCCAGAGGGTAAACTATCAACTCCAGGGGTGTAGAGGGTAAACTACCAACTCCAGGGGTGTAGAGGGTAAACTACCAACTCCAGAGGGTAAACTACCAACTCCAGAGGGTAAACTACCAACTCCGGGGTGTAGAAGGTAAACTACCAACTCCAGAGGGTGTAGAGGGTAAACTACCAACTCCAGAGTGTAAACTACCAACTCCAGAGGGTAAACTACCCACTCCAGAGGGTAAACTACCAACACCAGAGGGTAAACTACCAACTCCAGAGGGTAAACTACCAACTCCGGGGTGTAGAAGGTAAACTACCAACTCCAGAGGGTGTAGAGGGTAAACTACCAACTCCAGAGTGTAAACTACCAACTCCAGAGGGTAAACTACCCACTCCAGAGGGTAAACTACCAACACCAGAGGGTAAACTACCAACTCCAGAGGGTAAACTACCAACTCCAGGGGTGTAGAGGGTAAACTACCAACTCCAGAGGGTAAACTATCAACTCCAGGGGTAAACTACCAACTCCAGAGGGTAAACTACCAACTCCAGGGGTAAACTATCAACTCCAGGGATGTAGAGGGTAAACTACCAACTCCAGGGGTAAACTACCAACTCCAGGGGTAAACTATCAACTCCAGGGAGGTAGAGGGTAAACTACCAACTCCAGGGGTAAACTACCAACTCCAGAGGGTAAACTACCAACTCCAGGGGTAAACTATCAACTCCAGGGATGTAGAGGGTAAACTATAAACTCCAGGGGTGTAGAGGGTAAACTGCCAACTCCAGAGGGTAAACTACCAACTCCAGGGGTAAACTACCAACTCCAGGGGTGTAGTGGGTAAACTACCAACTCCAGAGGGTAAACTACCAACTCCAGGTGTAAACTATCAACTCCAGGGATGTAGAGGGTAAACTATCAACTCCAGGGGTGTAGAGGGTAAACTACCAACTCCAGGGGTGTAGTGGGTAAACTACCA
Source organism: Oncorhynchus keta (assembly GCF_023373465.1). NCBI lineage: Eukaryota > Metazoa > Chordata > Actinopteri > Salmoniformes > Salmonidae > Oncorhynchus > Oncorhynchus keta. The sequence goes on from NC_068434.1 coordinate 8,155,535, forward strand.
ACTCCAGAGGGTAAACTATCAACTCCAGGGGTGTAAAGGGTAAACTACCAACTCCAGAGGGTAAACTACCAACTCCAGAGGGTGTAGAGGGTAAACTACCAACTCCAGAGGGTAAACTACCAACTCCAGAGGTTAAACTACCAACTCCAGAGGGTAAACTACCAACTCCAGAGGGTAAACTACCAACTCCAGAGGGTAAACTACCAACTCCAGGGGTAAACTACCAACTCCGGGGTGTAGAGGGTAAACTACCAACTCCAGAGGGTAAACTATCAACTCCAGAGGGTAAACTACCAACTCCAGAGGGTAAACTACCAACTCCAGGGGTGTAGAGGGTAAACTACCAACTCCAGAGGGTAAACTACCAACTCCAGAGGGTAAACTACCAACTCCAGAGGGTAAACTACCAACTCCGGGGTGTAGAGGGTAAACTACCAACTCCAGAGGGTAAACTATCAACTCCAGAGGGTAAACTATCAACTCCAGGGGTGTAGAGGGTAAACTACCAACTCCAGGTGTAAACTACCAACTCCAGGGGTGTAGAGGGTAAACTACCAACTCCAGAGGGTAAACTACCAACTCCAGAGGGTAAACTACCAACTCCAGAGGGTAAACTACCAACTCCGGGGTGTAGAGGGTAAACTACCAACTCCAGAGGGTAAACTACCAACTCCAGGGGTAAACTACCAACTCCAGGGGTAAACTACCAACTCCAGGGGTAAACTACCAACTCCAGGGGTGTAGAGGGTAAACTATCAACTCCAGAGGGTAAACTATCAACTCCAGGGGTGTAGAGGGTAAACTACCAACTCCAGGGGTAAACTATCAACTCCAGGGATGTACAGGGTAAACTATAAACTCCAGGGGTGTAGAGGGTAAACTACCAACTCCAGAGGGTAAACGACCAACTCCAGAGGGTAAACTACCAACTCCAGGGGTAAACTACCAACTCCAGGGGTAAACTACCAACTCCGGGGTGTAGAGGGTAAACTACCAACTCCATAGGGTAAACTACCAACTCCAGAGGGTAAACTATCAACTCCAGGGGCGTAGAGGGTAAACTACCAACTCCAGGGGTAAACTACCAACTCCAGGGGTGTAGAGGGTAAACTACAAACTCCAGAGGGTAAACTACCAACTCCAGAGGGTAAACTACCAACTCCAGAGGGTAAACTACCAACTCCAGAGGGTAAACTACCAACTCCAGAGGGTAAACTACCAACTCCAGGGGTAAACTACCAACTCCAGGGGTAAACTACCAACTCCGGGGGTGTAGAGGGTAAACTACCAACTCCAGAGGGTAAACTACCAACTCCAGGGGTAAACTACCAACTCCAGGGGTAAACTACCAACTCCAGGGGTGTAGAGGGTAAACTATCAACTCCAGGGGCGTAGAGGGTAAACTACCAACTCCAGGGGTAAACTACCAACTCCAGGGGTGTAGAGGGTAAACTACAAACTCCAGAGGGTAAACTACCAACTCCAGAGGGTAAACTACCAACTCCAGAGGGTAAACTACCAACTCCAGAGGGTAAACTACCAACTCCAGAGGGTAAACTACCAACTCCAGAGGGTAAACTACCAACTCCAGGGGTAAACTACCAACTCCAGGGGTAAACTACCAACTCCGGGGGTGTAGAGGGTAAACTACCAACTCCAGAGGGTAAACTACCAACTCCAGGGGTAAACTACCAACTCCAGGGGTAAACTACCAACTCCAGGGGTGTAGAGGGTAAACTATCAACTCCAGAGGGTGTAGAGGGTAAACTATCAACTCCAGGGGTAAACTACCAACTCCAGGGGTGTAGAGGGTAAACTATCAACTCCAGGGGTGTAGAGGGTAAACTATCAACTCCAGAGGGTGTAGAGGGTAAACTATCAACTCCAGGGTAAACTACCAACTCCAGAGGGTGTAGAGGGTAAACTATCAACTCCAGAGGGTGTAGAGGGTAAACTACCAACTCCAGGGATGTAGAGGGTAAACTATCAGCTCCAGAGGGTGTAGAGGGTAAACTATCAACTCCAGGGATGTAGAGGGTAAACTATCAACTCCAGGGGTAAACTATCAACTCCAGGGATGTAGAGGGTAAACTATCAACTACAGGGGTAAACTACCAACTCCAGGGGTGTAGAGGGTAAACTATCAACTCCAGAGGGTGTAGAGGGTAAACTATCAACTCCAGGGGTAAACTACCAACTCCAGAGGGTGTAGAGGGTAAACTACCAACTCCAGGGATGTAGAGGGTAAACTATCAACTCCAGGGGTAAACTACCAACTCCAGAGGGTGTAGAGGGTAAATTATCAACTCCAGAGGGTGTAGAGGGTAAACTACCAACTCCAGTGGATGTAGAGGGTAAACTATCAGCTCCAGGGATGTAGAGGGTAAACTACCAACTCCAGAGGGTGTAGAGGGTAAACTATCAGCTCCAGGGATGTAGAGGGTAAACTATCAGCTCCAGGGATGTAGAGGGTAAACTATCAGCTCCAGGGATGTAGAGGGTAAACTACCAACTCCAGGGATGTAGAGGGTAAACTATCAGCTCCAGGGATGTAGAGGATAAACTATCAGCTCCAGGGATGTAGAGGGTAAACTATCAGCTCCAGGGATGTAGAGGGTAAACTATCAGCTCCAGGGATGTAGAGGGTAAACTATCAGCTCCAGGGGTGTAGAGGGTAAACTATCAGCTCCAGGGGTGTAGAGGGTAAACTATCAACTCCAGGGATGTAGAGGGTAAACTATCAGCTCCAGGGGTGTAGAGGGTAAACTATCAGCTCCAGGGATGTAGAGGGTAAACTATCAGCTCCAGGGATGTAGAGGGTAAACTATCAGCTCCAGGGACGTAGAGGGTAAACTATCAGCTCCAGGGGTGTAGAGGGTAAACTATCAACTCCAGGGGTGTAGAGGGTAAACTATCAGCTCCAGGGGTGTAGAGGGTAAACTATCAGCTCCAGGGGTGTAGAGGGTAAACTATCAGCTCCAGGGATGTAGAGGGTAAACTATCAACTCCAGGGGTAAACTACCAACTCCAGGGGTGTAGAGGGTAAACTATCAACTCCAGGGGTGTAGAGGGTAAACTATCAACTCCAGAGGGTGTAGAGGGTAAACTACCAACTCCAGGGATGTAGAGGGTAAACTATCAGCTCCAGAGGGTGTAGAGGGTAAACTATCAACTCCAGGGATGTAGAGGGTAAACTATCAACTCCAGGGGTAAACTACCAACTCCAGGGGTGTAGAGGGTAAACTATCAACTCCAGGGGTGTAGAGGGTAAACTATCAACTCCAGAGGGTGTAGAGGGTAAACTATCAACTCCAGGGGTAAACTACCAACTCCAGAGGGTGTAGAGGGTAAACTACCAACTCCAGGGATGTAGAGGGTAAACTATCAACTCCAGGGGTAAACTACCAACTCCAGAGGGTGTAGAGGGTAAATTATCAACTCCAGAGGGTGTAGAGGGTAAACTACCAATTCCAGTGGATGTAGAGGGTAAACTATCAGCTCCAGGGATGTAGAGGGTAAACTACCAACTCCAGAGGGTGTAGAGGGTAAACTATCAGCTCCAGGGATGTAGAGGGTAAACTATCAGCTCCAGGGATGTAGAGGGTAAACTATCAGCTCCAGGGATGTAGAGGGTAAACTACCAACTCCAGGGATGTAGAGGGTAAACTATCAGCTCCAGGGATGTAGAGGATAAACTATCAGCTCCAGGGATGTAGAGGGTAAACTATCAGCTCCAGGGATGTAGAGGGTAAACTATCAGCTCCAGGGATGTAGAGGGTAAACTATCAGCTCCAGGGGTGTAGAGGGTAAACTATCAGCTCCAGGGGTGTAGAGGGTAAACTATCAACTCCAGGGATGTAGAGGGTAAACTATCAGCTCCAGGGGTGTAGAGGGTAAACTATCAGCTCCAGGGATGTAGAGGGTAAACTATCAGCTCCAGGGGTGTAGAGGGTAAACTATCAGCTCCAGGGGTGTAGAGGGTAAACTATCAGCTCCAGGGGTGTAGAGGGTAAACTATCAACTCCAGGGGTGTAGAGGGTAAACTATCAGCTCCAGGGGTGTAGAGGGTAAACTATCAGCTCCAGGGGTGAATAGGGTAAACTATCAGCTCCAGGGATGTAGAGGGTAAACTATCAGCTCCAGGGGTGTAGAGGGTAAACTATCAGCTCCAGGGATGTAGAGGGTAAACTATCAGCTCCAGGGGTGTAGAGGGTAAACTATCAGCTCCAGGGGTGTAGAGGGTAAACTATCAGCTCCAGGGATGTAGAGGGTAAACTATCAGCTCCAGAGGGTGTAGAGGGTAAACTATCAACTCCAGGGATGTAGAGGGTAAACTATCAACTCCAGGGGTAAACTACCAACTCCAGGGGTGTAGAGGGTAAACTATCAACTCCAGGGGTGTAGAGGGTAAACTAGCAACTCCAGAGGGTGTAGAGGGTAAACTATCAACTCCAGGGGTAAACTACCAACTCCAGAGGGTGTAGAGGGTAAACTACCAACTCCAGGGATGTAGAGGGTAAACTATCAACTCCAGGGGTAAACTACCAACTCCAGAGGGTGTAGAGGGTAAATTATCAACTCCAGTGGATGTAGAGGGTAAACTATCAGCTCCAGGGATGTAGAGGGTAAACTACCAACTCCAGGGATGTAGAGGGTAAACTATCAGCTCCAGGGATGTAGAGGATAAACTATCAGCTCCAGGGATGTAGAGGGTAAACTATCAGCTCCAGGGATGTAGAGGGTAAACTATCAGCTCCAGGGATGTAGAGGGTAAACTATCAGCTCCAGGGGTGTAGAGGGTAAACTATCAGCTCCAGGGGTGTAGAGGGTAAACTATCAACTCCAGGGATGTAGAGGGTAAACTATCAGCTCCAGGGGTGTAGAGGGTAAACTATCAGCTCCAGGGATGTAGAGGGTAAACTATCAGCTCCAGGGATGTAGAGGGTAAACTATCAGCTCCAGGGATGTAGAGGGTAAACTATCAGCTCCAGGGGTGTAGAGGGTAAACTATCAACTCCAGGGGTGTAGAGGGTAAACTATCAGCTCCAGGGGTGTAGAGGGTAAACTATCAGCTCCAGGGGTGTAGAGGGTAAACTATCAGCTCCAGGGATGTAGAGGGTAAACTATCAGCTCCAGGGGTGTAGAGGGTAAACTATCAGCTCCAGGGATGTAGAGGGTAAACTATCAGCTCCAGGAGTGTAGAGGGTAAACTATCAGCTCCAGGGGTGTAGAGGGTAAACTATCAGCTCCAGGGGTGTAGAGGGTAAACTATCAGCTCCAGGGATGTAGAGGGTAAACTATCAGCTCCAGGGATGTAGAGGGTAAACTATCAGCTCCAGGGATGTAGAGGGTAAACTATCAGCTCCAGGGATGTAGAGGGTAAACTATCAACTCCAGGGATGTAGAGGGTAAACTATCAACTCCAGTGGATGATCAAGATACGACGAACAACCACCGATATAAACCAAAACCAAGGATTTATAGAACTGGATTATTGGCATTTGATCGCATTTTAAATGTCAGCCTACAGGGAAGTTAGGCCTACGGGGAAGTTAGGCCTACGGGGAAGTTAGGCCTAGGGGGAATTTAGGCCTACGGGGAAGTTAGGCTTACCAACTGTACATGATTCTCCTCGCTAGCAAAAAGGCAGGCGCGATTAGAACTCTGATCAAGAAAATAAGCAATGTTGAGCTTTGATCAATGTTGAGCTTTGATCAATGTTGGCAACGCAATAAGAGGGTAAACTATCAACTCCAGAGGGTGTAGAGGGTAAACTACCAACTCCAGGGATGTAGAGGGTAAACTATCAACTCCAGGGGTAAACTACCAACTCCAGAGGGTGTAGAGGGTAAACTATCAACTCCAGAGGGTGTAGAGGGTAAACTACCAACTCCAGTGGATGTAGAGGGTAAACTATCAGCTCCAGGGATGTAGAGGGTAAACTACCAACTCCAGAGGGTGTAGAGGGTAAACTATCAGCTCCAGGGATGTAGAGGGTAAACTATCAGCTCCAGGGATGTAGAGGGTAAACTACCAACTCCAGGGATGTAGAGGGTAAACTATCAGCTCCAGGGATGTAGAGGATAAACTATCAGCTCCAGGGATGTAGAGGGTAAACTATCAGCTCCAGGGATGTAGAGGGTAAACTATCAGCTCCAGGGGTGTAGAGGGTAAACTATCAGCTCCAGGGGTGTAGAGGGTAAACTATCAGCTCCAGGGGTGTAGAGGGTAAACTATCAACTCCAGGGATGTAGAGGGTAAACTATCAGCTCCAGGGGTGTAGAGGGTAAACTATCAGCTCCAGGGATGTAGAGGGTAAACTATCAGCTCCAGGGATGTAGAGGGTAAACTATCAGCTCCAGGGATGTAGAGGGTAAACTATCAGCTCCAGGGGTGTAGAGGGTAAACTATCAGCTCCAGGGGTGTAGAGGGTAAACTATCAACTCCAGGGGTGTAGAGGGTAAACTATCAGCTCCAGAGGTGTAGAGGGTAAACTATCAGCTCCAGGGGTGTAGAGGGTAAACTATCAGCTCCAGGGATGTAGAGGGTAAACTATCAGCTCCAGGGATGTAGAGGGTAAACTATCAACTCCAGTGGATGATCAAGATACGACGAACAACCACCGATATAAACCAAAACCAAGGATTTATAGAACTGGATTATTGGCATTTGATCGCATTTTAAATGTCAGCCTACAGGGAAGTTAGGCCTACGGGGAAGTTAGGCCTACGGGGAAGTTAGGCTTACCAACTGTACATGATTCTCCTCGCTAGCAAAAAGGGAGGCGCGATTAGAACTCTGATCAAGAAAATAAGCAATGTTGAGCTTTGATCAATGTTGAGCTTTGATCAATGTTGGCAACGCAATAAGAGGGTAAACGCTATTTCCCCACATAAAAAGGCGTGTACATGACAGTGGTGTGTATTCGTGGATGCTGAGCTTCACAATTATTTATTTTAGGAAAAAAATATATATAATTATTATTATAATTATAAAGAATGTACAGTGTATTTGGAAAGTATGTCAGACATGTTCTACCTTTACGGTAAATTAGATCCTTATTCTAAAATGTATTAAATATTTGTTTTCCTCATCAATCTATTCTCCCCAATTTCGTGATATCCAATTGGTAGTTACAGTCTTGTCCCAAATTTTGTGGCGTACTCATTTTTAAATGGACATAAATCGTTTAGGTATTCACCCTTTTTCCGCGGCATCCAATTGGTAGTTACAGTCTTGTCCCATCGCTGCAACTCCCGTACGGACTCGGGAGAGGCGAAGGTCGAGAGCCATGTGTCTTCCGAACCACGACCCAAGCTGCACTGCTTCGTGACACACCGCTCGCTTAACCAGGAAGCCAGCCTCCCCAATGTGCTACACAGCCTGGGATTAAAACGAGTCTGTAGTGATGCCTCTAGCACTACGATGCAGTGCTTTAGACTGCTGCGTCACTCGGGAGGACCCCCGGCTTCCATCATTCATAAATGGAAAAAAATGTGGAACCACCAACATTCTTCCTAGAGCTGGCCGCCCGGCCAAACTGAGCAATCGGGGGAGAAGGGCCTTGGTCTGGGAAGTGATCAAGAACGCGATGGTTAATCTGAAAGAGCTCCAGAGTTCCTCTGTTGAGATGGGAGAAACTTCCAGAAGGACAACCATCTCTGCAACACTCCACCAATCAGGTCTTTATGGTAGAGTGGCCAGACTGAAGCCACCCCTCAGTAAAAGGCACATGACAGCCCACTTTGAGTTTGCCAAAAGGCACCTAAAGGACTCTCAGACCATGAGAAACAAGATTCTCTGGTCTGATGAAACCAAGATTGAACACTTTGACCTGTATGCCAAGTGTCCCGTCTGGCACCTTCCCTACGGTGAAGCATGGTGGTGGCAGCATCATCATGCTGTGGGGATGTTTTTCAGCGGCTGGGACTGGGAGACTAGTCAGGATCGAGGGAAAGATGAACGGGGCAAAGTACAGAGAGATTGTTGATGAAAATCTGCTCCAGAGCGCTAAGGACCTGAAAGTTCACATTCGAACAGGACAACAACCCTAAGCACACAGCCAAGACAACATAGGAGTAGGAGTGACTTTGGGACAAGTCTTTGAATGTCCTTGAGAGTGGCCCAGCCAGGGCCTGGACTTGAACCCGATCTATCATCTCTGGAGAGGCCTGAAAATAGCTGTGCAGTGACGCTCCCCATTTAACCTGACACAGCTTGAGAGGATCTGTACAGAAGAATGAAATACAGGTGTGCCAAGCTTGGAGTGTCATAACCAAGAAGACTGAAGGCTGTGATCACTGCCAAAGGTGCTTCGACAAAGTACTGAGTAAAGGGTCTGAATACTTATGTAAATGTGATCGTTTTTTATTTTCATAAATTTGCAAAAATGTCTAAAAACAAACTGTTTTTGCTTCCGTCATTATGGGTTATTGTGTGTAGATCAATGAGGGGAAAAAACAAATAGAATTTATTTTAGAATAAGGCTGTAACGTAACAAAATGTGGGAAAAGTCAAGGGGTCTGAATACTTTCCGAATGCACTGTATCTCACAGGAGAAATCATCCGCGCGAAACAGCGCCCCTCTGTCTCTCTCTGGGTAAGCCAAACGAGTATGACATTGTTGCCACCCGTAGCATTGAAGGCAACGGAAGCCAGCGAGCATCTGGCCTCCCTTGACAAAACAAACTAGCCAATCAGCATTGAGCTCAACTGTGATTGGTCCTGGCGCACAAAAAAGTGTCAAAGGAAGCCAGTTTGAATTTGACTTCACTCCTTTCAAATCCCATTGAGAGCATTCACAGGTTAATTTGCATAATTTAGTGGAATTAAATTGCAGTGTATTATTTATCACACAAGCACAGCCAGTGGTATAAATGACTTAAGTAAAGATACTTTCAAGTACTAGTTAGTGTAACAGTTTAGCTTCCGTCCCTCTCCTCGCCCCTACCTGGGCTCGAACCAGGGACCCTCTGCACACATCAACAAATGCCTCCCACGAAGCACCGTCACCAATCGCTCCACAAAAGCCGCAGTCCTTGCAGAGCAAGGGGAACAACTACTTCAAGGTGTCAGAGCGAGTGACGTCACTGATTGAAACGCTATTAGCGCGCACCCCCATAACTAGCTATCCATTTCACACCGGTTACATTAGCAGGACAGGAAAATGGTCCAATTCACACACTTATCAAGAGAACATCCCTGGTCATCACTACTGCCTCTGATCTGGAGGACTCACTAAACAGATAACATCCCTGGTCATCCCTACTGCCTCTGATCTGGAGGACTCACTAAACAGAGAACATCCCTGGTCATCACTACTGCCTCTGATCTGGAGGACTCACTAAACAGAGAACATCCCTGGTCATCCCTACTGCCTCTGATCTGGAGGACTCACTAAACAGAGAACATCCCTGGTCATCACTACTGCCTCTGATCTGGAGGACTCACTAAACAGAGAACATCCCTGGTCATCCCTACTGCCTCTGATCTGGAGGACTCACTAAACAGAGAACACCCCTGGTCATCACTACTGCCTCTGATCTGGAGGACTCACTAAACAGAGAACATCCCTGGTCATCACTACTGCCTCTGATCTGGAGGACACACTAAACAGAGAACATCCCTGGTCATCACTACTGCCTCTGATCTGGAGGACTCACTAAACAGAGAACATCCCTGGACATCCCTACTGCCTCTGATCTGGAGGACTCACTAAACAGAGAACATCCCTGGTCATCACTACTGCCTCTGATCTGGAGGACTCACTAAACAGAGAACATCCCTGGTCATCCCTACTGCCTCTGATCTGGAGGACTCACTAAACAGAGAACATCCCTGGTCATCACTACTGCCTCTGATCTGGAGGACTCACTAAACAGAGAACATCCCTGGTCATCACTACTGCCTCTGATCTGGAGGACTCACTAAACAGAGAACATCCCTGGTCATCCCTACTGCCTCTGATCTGGAGGACACACTAAACAGAGAACATCCCTGGTCATCCCTACTGCCTCTGATCTGGAGGACACACTAAACAGAGAACATCCCTGGTCATCCCTACTGCCTCTGATCTGGAGGACACACTAAACAGAGAACATCCCTGGTCATCCCTACTGCCTCTGATCTGGAGGACTCACTAAACAGAGAACATCCCTGGTCATCACTACTGCCTCTGATCTGGAGGACACACTAAACAGAGAACATCCCTGGTCATCCCTACTGCCTCTGATCTGGAGGACTCACTAAACAGAGAACATCCCTGGTCATCACTACTGCCTCTGATCTGGAGGACACACTAAACAGAGAACATCCCTGGACATCCCTACTGCCTCTGATCTGGAGGACTCACTAAACAGAGAACATCCCTGGTCATCCCTACTGCCTCTGATCTGGAGGACTCTCTAAACAGAGAACATCCCTGGTCACCCCTACTGCCTCTGATCTGGAGGACTCACTAAACAGAGAACATCCCTGGTCATCACTACTGCCTCTGATCTGGAGGACTCCCTAAACAGAGAACATCCCTGGTCACCCCTACTGCCTCTGATCTGGAGGACTCACTAAACAGAGAACATCCCTGGTCATCACTACTGCCTCTGATCTGGCGGACTCACTAAACACAAATGCTTAGTGTGTAAATTGTCTGAGTGTTGGAGTGTGTAAATTGTCTGAGCTTTGGAGTGTGTAAATTGTCTGAGCTTTGGAGTGTGTAAATTGTCTGAGCTTTGGAGTGGGTAAATTGTCTGAGCTTTGGAGTGTGTAAATTGTCTGAGCTTTGGAGTGTGTAAATTGTCTGAGCTTTGGAGTGTGTAAATTGTCTGAGCTTTGGAGTGTGTAAATTGTCTGAGCTTTGGAGTGTGTAAATTGTCTGAGCTTTGGAGTGTGTAAATTGTCTGAGCTTTGGAGTGTGTTATTGTCTGAGCTTTGGAGTGTGTTATTGTCTGAGCTTTGGCGTGTGTAAATTGTCTGAGCTTTGGAGTGTGTAAATTGTCTGAGCTTTGGAGTGTGTAAATTGTCTGAGCTTTGGAGTGTGTAAATTGTTTGAGCTTTGGAGTGTGTAAATTGTCGGAGCTTTGGAGTGTGTAAATTGTCGGAGCTTTGGAGTGTGTAAATTGTCGGAGCTTTGGAGTGTGTAAATTGTTTGAGCTTTGGAGTGTGTAAATTGTCGGAGCTTTGGAGTGTGTAAATTGTCGGAGCTTTGGAGTGTGCCCCTGGATATCCGTAAATAAAATAAAAAATAAGACAATGGTGCCGTCTGCTTTGTTTAATATAATAATAATAATAATAATAATAATAATAATAATAATAATAATAATAATAATAATATTTAATATAAGGATTTTGAAATAATTTATACTTTTTACTTTTGATAATTAACTATATTTTTGGCAATTACATTTACTTTTGATACTTAAGTATATTTAAAATCAAATAGTTTTAGACGTTTACTCAAGTAGTATTTTACTGGGTGACTCTCACTTTTACTTGAGTCATTTTCTATTAAGGTATCTTTACTTTTACTCAAGTATGAAAATTGGGTATTTTTTCCACCACTGCATACACAAAAATAAGTAGAATATCATGCTGTCTGGTTTGCCTAATAAGGGATTTGAAATTATTCATACTTTTACTTTTGATGCTTAATGTTGTGTACACTCAGTGTATACTTATTAACACCAGGTGAATCCAGGTGAAAGCTATGATCCCTTATTGATGTCACTTGTTAAATCCACTTCGATCAGTGTAGATGAAAGGGGAGGAGACATGTAGATGAAGGGGAGGAGACATGTAGATGAGGGGGAGGAGACATGTAGATGAAGGGGAGGATACAGGTTAAAGAAGGATTTTTAAGTCTTGGGGACAATTGAGACATGGATTGTCTCTGCATGCCATTCAGAGGGTGAATGGGCAAAACAAAGGATGTAAGTGCCTTTGAACGGGGTGTGGTAGTAGGTGCCAGGCCGCACCAGTTTATGTCAAGAACTGCAACGCTGCTGGGTTTTTCACCCTCAACAGTTTCCGGTGTGTATCAAGGACACCCAGAAAACTTGACACAACTGTGTGAAGTATTGGAGTCAACATGGGCGAGCATCCCTGTGGAACGCTTTCGACACCTTGTAGAGTCCCATGCACTGACATATTGGGGCTGTTCTGAGGGAAAAGGGGTGGGGGGGTGCAACCAATGTTCCCTAAAATATTTGTCACTGAGCATAATTTCAGGTCTGCTGAGTGCAAACTTGATCGTTTGAATTTGTTTAAAAACTTGAATTCTGTGCAACTTCCAGCGCACGTTTACTGTGAACACTGAGGCTGTACCCGCTTTAAGTTACAGTTTTACTGTGAACACTGAGGCTGTACCTGCTTTAAGTTACAGTTTTACTGTGAACACTGAGGCTGTACCTGCTTTAAGTTACAGTTTTACTGTGAACACTGAGGCTGCACCCGCTTTAAGTTACAGTTTTACTGTGAACACTGAGGCTGTACCCGCTTTAAGTTACAGTTTTACTGTGAACACTGAGGCTGCACCCGCTTTAAGTTACAGCTGTAACAGCGGCCAAGTAGGCTACTGTGGCTACTTGATCATAATGTAGGCCTACCAGAGTGGCCTACCATCAAAAACTATGGAGAAAATGCCTCCCATGACATTTTAACATTGAAATAGTTGTATATAACAGCCTATATTAGCAGCCAATGTGTGGTGTTCAATGTAGGCCGACATTCCATGAGACTTTGAGAAAATAAATCACGCAGGGCTTGACATGAACCTGTTTATCTACTTGTCCTTCAGACAAGGTGGTGACTGAACACGTTGTGTTGTTTGCTGCAAGAAAACCACTTTACAATTGAATTATTATTATTTTTTAAATTTACCTTTATTTTACTAGGCAAGTCAGTTAAGAACAAATTCTTATTTTCAATGACGGCCTAGGAACAGTGGGTTAACTGCCTGTTCAGGGGCAGAACAACAGATTTGTACCTTGTCAGCTCGGGGATTCGAACTTGCAACCTTTCGATTACTAGTCCAACACTCTAACCACTAGGCTACCCTGCCACCCCAAATTATGCTACCCTCTACCTATTGGCTACTTAGCTTATTCAAGCCTGTCTCAAAATACAACACTGCCCCTTTAAGAAAAACAATAAAAGCTCTTTACCTGATTCGCTTTTCAATGATATCTAGAAATACACGTTTTTGTGCTCTTCAGCCCGTACGGGAGTTGTAGCGATGAGACAAGATATTTCTATTTTAAAATGTTACCCCTTTTTCTCCCCAATTTCGTGGTACCCAATTGTTTTAGTAGCTACTATCTCGTCTCATCGCTACAACTCCCGTACGGGCTCGGGAGGGACGAAGGTTGAAAGTCATGCGTCCTCCGATACACAACCCAACCAAGCCGCACTGCTTCTTAATACAGTGCGCATCCAACCCAGAAGCCAGCCGCACCAATGTGTTGGAGGACACCTTGAGAGAGGGGGGGGGGGCAGGGGAATTAACGAAGAGGAAACTCAAATGAACTTTGATCACTCTTATTTGAATTTCTTCATTGCAAAAAAAAGTGCCACGAGAAGTACTGGATCCGGTCAAATAGGTTCCAGAACGAAACCATCCAAAACGGCAAGGTGACTGTTCCTGTTACGCACTGGTTAGGGCAGAGGGGAAGGGTGACTGTTCCTGTTAAGCACTGGTTAGGGCAGAGGGGAAGGGTGACTGTTCCTGTTACGCACTGGTTAGGGCAGAGGGGAAGGGTGACTGTTCCTGTTACGCACTGGTTAGGGCAGAGGGGAAGGGTGACTGTTCCTGTTAAGCACTGGTTAGGGCAGAGGGGAAGGGTGACTGTTCCTGTTAAGCACTGGTTAGGGCAGAGGGGAAGGGTGACTGTTCCTGTTAAGCACTGGTTAGGGCAGAGGGGAAGGGTGACTGTTCCTGTTAAGCACTGGTTAGGGCAGAGGGGAAGGGTGACTGTTCCTGTTAAGCACTGGTTAGGGCAGAGGGGAAGGGTGACTGTTCCTGTTAAGCACTGGTTAGGGCAGAGGGGAAGGGTGACTGTTCCTGTTACGCACTGGTTAGGGCAGAGGGGAAGGGTGACTGTTCCTGTTACGCACTGGTTAGGGCAGAGGGGAAGGGTGACTGTTCCTGTTACGCACTGGTTAGGGCAGAGGGGAAGGGTGACTGTTCCTGTTACGCACTGGTTAGGGCAGAGGGGAAGGGTGACTGTTCCTGTTAAGCACTGGTTAGGGCAGAGGGGAAGGGTGACTGTTCCTGTTAAGCACTGGTTAGGCAGAGGGGAAGGGTGACTGTTCCTGTTAAGCACTGGTTAGGGCAGAGGGGAAGGGTGACTGTTCCTGTTAAGCACTGGTTAGGGCAGAGGGGAAGGGTGACTGTTCCTGTTACGCACTGGTTAGGGCAGAGGGGAAGGGTGACTGTTCCTGTTAAGCACTGGTTAGGGCAGAGGGGAAGGGTGACTGTTCCTGTTACGCACTGGTTAGGGCAGAGGGGAAGGGTGACTGTTCCTGTTAAGCACTGGTTAGGGCAGAGGGGAAGGGTGACTGTTCCTGTTACGCACTGGTTAGGGCAGAGGGGAAGGGTGACTGTTCCTGTTACGCACTGGTTAGGCAGAGGGGAAGGGTGACTGTTCCTGTTACGCACTGGTTAGGGCAGAGGGGAAGGGTGACTGTTCCTGTTAAGCACTGGTTAGGGCAGAGGGGAAGGGTGACTGTTCCTGTTAAGCACTGGTTAGGGCAGAGGGGAAGGGTGACTGTTCCTGTTAAGCACTGGTTAGGGCAGAGGGGAAGGGTGACTGTTCCTGTTACGCACTGGTTAGGGCAGAGGGGAAGGGTGACTGTTCCTGTTACGCACTGGTTAGGGCAGAGGGGAAGGGTGACTGTTCCTGTTAAGCACTGGTTAGGGCAGAGGGGAAGGGTGACTGTTCCTGTTAAGCACTGGTTAGGGCAGAGGGGAAGGGTGACTGTTCCTGTTAAGCACTGGTTAGGGCAGAGGGGAAGGGTGACTGTTCCTGTTAAGCACTGGTTAGGGCAGAGGGGAAGGGTGACTGTTCCTGTTAAGCACTGGTTAGGGCAGAGGGGAAGGGTGACTGTTCCTGTTAAGCACTGGTTAGGGCAGAGGGGAAGGGTGACTGTTCCTGTTAAGCACTGGTTAGGGCAGAGGGGAAGGGTGACTGTTCCTGTTAAGCACTGGTTAGGGCAGAGGGGAAGGGTGACTGTTCCTGTTAAGCACTGGTTAGGGCAGAGGGGAAGGGTGACTGTTCCTGTTAAGCACTGGTTAGGGCAGAGGGGAAGGGTGACTGTTCCTGTTAAGCACTGGTTAGGGCAGAGGGGAAGGGTGACTGTTCCTGTTAAGCACTGGTTAGGGCAGAGGGGAAGGGTGACTGTTCCTGTTAAGCACTGGTTAGGGCAGAGGGGAAGGGTGACTGTTCCTGTTAAGCACTGGTTAGGGCAGAGGGGAAGGGTGACTGTTCCTGTTAAGCACTGGTTAGGGCAGAGGGGAAGGGTGACTGTTCCTGTTAAGCACTGGTTAGGGCAGAGGGGAAGGGTGACTGTTCCTGTTAAGCACTGGTTAGGGCAGAGGGGAAGGGTGACTGTTCCTGTTAAGCACTGGTTAGGGCAGAGGGAAGGGTGACTGTTCCTGTTAAGCACTGGTTAGGGCAGAGGGGAAGGGTGACTGTTCCTGTTAAGCACTGGTTAGGGCAGAGGGGAAGGGTGACTGTTCCTGTTAAGCACTGGTTAGGGCAGAGGGGAAGGGTGACTGTTCCTGTTAAGCACTGGTTAGGGCAGAGGGGAAGGGTGACTGTTCCTGTTAAGCACTGGTTAGGGCAGAGGGGAAGGGTGACTGTTCCTGTTACGCACTGGTTAGGGCAGAGGGGAAGGGTGACTGTTCCTGTTACGCACTGGTTAGGGCAGAGGGGAAGGGTGACTGTTCCTGTTACGCACTGGTTAGGGCAGAGGGGAAGGGTGACTGTTCCTGTTAAGCACTGGTTAGGGCAGAGGGGAAGGGTGACTGTTCCTGTTACGCACTGGTTAGGGCAGAGGGGAAGGGTGACTGTTCCTGTTAAGCACTGGTTAGGGCAGAGGGGAAGGGTGACTGTTCCTGTTAAGCACTGGTTAGGGCAGAGGGGAAGGGTGACTGTTCCTGTTACGCACTGGTTAGGGCAGAGGGGAAGGGTGACTGTTCCTGTTAAGCACTGGTTAGGGCAGAGGGGAAGGGTGACTGTTCCTGTTAAGCACTGGTTAGGGCAGAGGGGAAGGGTGACTGTTCCTGTTACGCACTGGTTAGGGCAGAGGGGAAGGGTGACTGTTCCTGTTACGCACTGGTTAGGGCAGAGGGGAAGGGTGACTGTTCCTGTTACGCACTGGTTAGGGCAGAGGGGAAGGGTGACTGTTCCTGTTAAGCACTGGTTAGGGCAGAGGGGAAGGGTGACTGTTCCTGTTACGCACTGGTTAGGGCAGAGGGGAAGGGTGACTGTTCCTGTTACGCACTGGTTAGGGCAGAGGGGAAGGGTGACTGTTCCTGTTACGCACTGGTTAGGGCAGAGGGGAAGGGTGACTGTTCCTGTTAAGCACTGGTTAGGGCAGAGGGGAAGGGTGACTGTTCCTGTTACGCACTGGTTAGGGCAGAGGGGAAGGGTGACTGTTCCTGTTAAGCACTGGTTAGGGCAGAGGGGAAGGGTGACTGTTCCTGTTAAGCACTGGTTAGGGCAGAGGGGAAGGGTGACTGTTCCTGTTACGCACTGGTTAGGGCAGAGGGGAAGGGTGACTGTTCCTGTTAAGCACTGGTTAGGGCAGAGGGGAAGGGTGACTGTTCCTGTTAAGCACTGGTTAGGGCAGAGGGGAAGGGTGACTGTTCCTGTTACGCACTGGTTAGGGCAGAGGGGAAGGGTGACTGTTCCTGTTACGCACTGGTTAGGGCAGAGGGGAAGGGTGACTGTTCCTGTTACGCACTGGTTAGGGCAGAGGGGAAGGGTGACTGTTCCTGTTAAGCACTGGTTAGGGCAGAGGGGAAGGGTGACTGTTCCTGTTAAGCACTGGTTAGGGCAGAGGGGAAGGGTGACTGTTCCTGTTAAGCACTGGTTAGGGCAGAGGGGAAGGGTGACTGTTCCTGTTAAGCACTGGTTAGGGCAGAGGGGAAAGGTGACTGTTCCTGTTAAGCACTGGTTAGGGCAGAGGGGAAGGGTGACTGTTCCTGTTAAGCACTGGTTAGGGCAGAGGGGAAGGGTGACTGTTCCTGTTAAGCACTGGTTAGGGCAGAGGGGAAGGGGTATGAAGAGAATTGGGTCCAGCTGAGATAAACTGTTTATAACAGAGTTATTACCTTGAGGCCAGTGAGTGTGTTGAAGTCAGGGAGGGTCACATGGCGATCCTCCATCTTCCTTCGAGTGTTCCTGATGGCGTGGGCGGAGCACATGAGGAAACGGGAGGATCCTATTGGGAGAGGGGAGGGGAGATTCTGATGCCAAGCCACACCCACCTCTCGAAGCTTATTGAGAAACAGCCGCTGGACGGGCTCCGATTGGAGCACTTAGGACGAGAGGGGAGGGGCCAGAGGAAATTCAGTTAGGTCTCTGGTAATCCAGATGAGAATGTTCTCCATATTGTAGGACACATATCCAAGCCTTTCAGACTTACACTAGTGTCTAGGGGTTCATTGGTATTGGGAGATGAAACCCCAGGGGTTAAAGGGTGGTCAATGGATACATGCACACACACACACACACACACACACACACACACACACACACACACACACACACACACACACACACACACACACACACACACACACACACACACACACACACACACACACACACACACACACACACACACACCTGCAATTTAGTCTTTTACTGGGTGACTTTCACTTTGACCTTTTAATAGAAAATGACTCAAGGTATCTTTGCTTTTACTCAAGTATGACAACTGGTTACATTTCCCCGCCACGGCAAACACACACAGAGAAGGGGACGCTCTGCTGGACACAGGTGGTGGTCTGTATCACAGATGACATCATGAGTCCGAACTCACAAACAACTTCCTGTTCCTCTCCTTGCTGCTGTTCGGTTTCCTGGGGGAGGTGGAAAGGTGAAAGGTCAGCCTTCAGCAGCTCAGCCAAGGCTGCGTGGCACATGGCTGCATTCAGTGTTGAAGGAGCGTCTCTGCATTGAGAGGAGAGAGAGAGTCCTTATGAGTGAACACCATAGAGAATGTTCTACCATTTTACTGTAGTGGTACTTCCAACTTCTTTTAGTTCATCCTCCCTGGTGACCCCGTTGGGAGTCTATGTCCAACCAGGTCATCAGGAGGAATGAAGAAGAAAAAAAACAGACAACTTCAAAATGGATATTACCTTAATGGCGCTGCCTATGCTGTCATGGACGCTATATAACACCACAGATACAAAGAGGAGTCCTCTATCTCTCTCTATGGTAAACACACACAGCCAAAATTAAACAAAGCTAAACAGCACACACACACACACACATCTGTAATTTCTCTGTACGAGATTAGAGTCCTGCCAGGGTGGAACAGGGGACTGATACATGCTCAGGGGGAAACAGGAAGTGGGTAGAACAATAGTGATTCTACAGACAGGAAATTAGGTCATACAAACAGGAAGTGCCTCAGAGTCAGAAGACAGAAGGAAAAGAGGACACACTATCAGAGACCTAACTCTTATGGCCTGGCACATTGTTGTCTAGAGCTCCTCTGGCCTGGCCTGGCACATTGTTGTTTAAATCTCTGACATTTGTTGTTTTCAATACTACTGCTTTTAAAAACAATTTACTTGACACCCAGCAAAAGAAGACGTTATGACACGGTCATAACCGCTGACAACGTGTAATATGGACATAACAACACTCATCACACACATATTTAGACCTGTTGTGACATACATTTTGTTATTTTATGGCTTGTTGTGACACCTACATAGTGTCAAAACCCAAATGTATTCAAATGTGTTTTTTTCCCTGTCAAGACATTTCCTTTTTGTTTGAAAGTTGATTTCTTAAGTCCTCTGTTGTTGCTGTAATTCATCCTTTACAGTCATGCTCCCCCCCGCCCTCCCCCATCATATTTTAAATAACTTGTAGAACATTCCCTTTATGACACTGTCAAGAAGCATTATGACATCATAATCACATAAGCCAGATAGGCCAATCACGTACAAGCCCTTATATATCAGTCAACAAATAGGGTGGCTTGTCCTGCTCCTGAAATCTGCTCCTACATTCATCCCAGTCATCAGCAAACAGGGCATTGGGGTTGGTGCACGTTTGCACAATTACAATGATTTCATAAAATGTTATGTAACATAAACATACTGTTGACAGGTAGGCTACGGTGTAATGGAATGTTTTGCCTCGTGTGGTAGGTTTAGTGGTGTTTTGACACTCTTATGTAGGTGTCATAACCAGCCATAAAATAACACAATATATTTCACAACAGGTGTAAATATGTGTCATGACAGTGTTATGACCATATTATGACAAGTTATAGTCAGCTGTTATGACATATGACGTGGTTATGACATTGTCACAACATGTTATGACGCTGGGTGTCAGGTAAAGTGTTACCCAGCTGGGTAAATATCCCTGAAGTGTGTTCAGAGGCAGTTTACATACAGCCCTCCCTGTGGCTGTGTTGCTTTCTCTTCGTAACGATCTATCTAACTGCTCTGCGTAACTATCTATCTAACTGCTCTGCGTAACTTTCTGACTACTCTTCGTAACTATCTGACTACTCTTCGTAACTATCTGACTACTCTTCGTAACTATCTGACTACTCTTCGTAACTATCTGACTACTCTTCGTAACTCTGACTACTCTTCGTAACTATCTGACTACTCTTCGTAACTATCTGACTACTCTTCGTAACTTTCTGACTACTCTTCGTAACTATCTGACTACTCTTCGTAACTATCTGACTACTCTTCGTAACTTTCTGACTACTCTTCGTAACTCTGACTACTCTTCGTAACTATCTGACTACTCTTCGTAACTATCTGACTACTCTTCGTAACTTTCTGACTACTCTTCGTAACTATCTGACTACTCTTCGTAACTATCTGACTACTCTTCGTAACTTTCTGACTACTCTTCGTAACTTTCTGACTACTCTTCGTAACTATCTGACTACTCTTCGTAACTATCTAACTGCATATTCTCTCATTTCCTTTCTCCCTCTCCTTGTTCTCCCTCTTCTCTTTCTCCATCCCCCTCTCTCGCTCTCTCTCTGTGATAGACAGCCCTGTAACTCAGCCCCTCTACTCACGCAGGGTATAATGAACAGGACAGGACACAGAGATATGAGGATCAGCTTGCTGCTGCACAACAGGAATGTAAACAATGCGGTCTGCAAGCTGCAGCATCAACACCACCGGGGTCATGTTCATTAAAGCAAACCGGAACAAAACATTTTTCAACTGAAAATGAAAACAAGTGATTCTTATTGGACCAGGTAGTCCTATACCTAGACAGATACACACACACACACACACACAGTGTTGAGCAAGCATAGGCCCAGGTCCATGCTGTCTGCCGTCAGCTTGTCCACACACACACCTGGTGTTGAGTAGGCGTAAGCCCAGATCCAGGCTCTCTCCTCTTAGTTCGTCCAGGGTGACCTTCCTGCTGAGGGGGTTGAGAGGCAGGGGGTCTTCAGGACCCAGCGGAGCAGGGAAATCCTCTAGGAACCTCCTCAGGCACCCCCGCACCACCTCCTCCTCCATGACACCACCCATACCTGAACTTGGAACACACACACACACAGCATACCATTCAGGGGTTGGTACCGGTTCAGGGAACGGAACTGAGAAGGAAAAAAAAGGAATTGGAATTGAAACTGAAGCAGGGAATGAAAGTGATCTCTACGGTTCTTGAAACGGCAGCATTTCTGCCTTCTTGAACAGGGCGAATAGCTCAGATACACATGAAAGCATTAAATGACCGCGGGAATCGATAGAACATCGCTCAGAGACGCACAAAAACAATAGAACATTCAAAATGGGTGAATCTTTCCTTTAACTCAAGGTACTTTGAAAAAGTAGCTCACTACATCCAAACTACAGTAGTGTGTAGTTCCAGTAGTTAGCTCCACCGCTACATGGTAAAACAGTAGTGTAGTTCCAGTAGTTAGCTACACCACTACATGGCAAAACAGTAGTGTGTAGTTCCAGTAGTTAGCTACATGGTAAAACAGTTGTGTGTAGTTCCAGTAGTTAGCTACACCGCTACATGGTAAAACAGTAGTGTGTAGCTAGCTACACCGCTACATGGTAAAACAGTAGTGTGTAGTTCCAGTAGTTAGCTACACCGCTACATGGTAAAACAGTAGTGTGTAGTTCCAGTAGTTAGCTACATGGCAAAACAGTAGTGTGTAGTTCCAGTAGTTAGCTACACCTCTCTATATATATAACACATTGAATATCCCTTTGAACATGGTGGTAATTAATGACACGTTGGATGGTGTAACAATAAACCCAGTCACTACAAAGATGCAGGCGTCCGTCCTAACTTAGTTGCCGGACAGGAAGGAAACCGCTCAGGGATTTCACTTAAGGACTATGTTGACTTTTGTTGTTCGAATTTTTCTTCCACTTTGACAGAGTATTTTGTGTAAAAGTTTGTGTAAAATTACATTTTAATCCCACTTTGTAACACAATGTGGAAAAAGTAATGGGGTGTGGGTGCCTTTCTGAAGGCACTGTAACTTTTTACTTTTTTAAAAATTATTTCTCATTTATATGAAATCAAAATTTGTGGATTTGGCTATTTCAGCAACACCCATTGCTGACAGTTCTATAAAAACGAGCACACAGCCATGCAATCTCCATAGACAAACATTGGCAGTGGAATGACCTTACTGAAGAGCTCAGTGACTTTCAACGTGGCACCGTCATAGGATGCCACTTTTCCAACAAGTCAGTTCGTCAAATTTTTGCCCTGGTAGAGCCGCCCCACGGCCAACTGTAAGTGCTGTTATTGTGAAGTGGAGACGTCTAGGAGCAACAACGGCTCAGCATCAAAGTGGTAGGCCACACAAGCTCACAGAACGGGACCGCCGGATGCTGAAGCGCGTAAAATGTATCTGTCCCCGGTTGCAACACTCTCTACCTAGTTCCAAATTGCCGATGGAAGCAACATCAGCACAATAACTGTTCGTCAGGAGCTTAAAAAAATTTGGTTTGGCCGAGCTGCCGCACACAAGCCTAAGTTCACCATGCCCGGCTGGAGTGTTGTAAAGCTTGCCTCCATTGGACTCTGGAGCAGTGGAAACGTGTTTCACCAACTGGCAGTCCGAAGAATGAATCTGGGTTTGGTGGAATGCATAGTGCCCATATGCATAGTGCCAACTGTAAAGTTTGGCGGAGGAGGAATAATGGTCTGGGGCTGTTTTTCATGGTTCGGGCCCCTTAGTTCCAGTGAAGGGAGATCTTAACGCTACAGCATAAAAATTACATTCTAGACGATTCTGTGCTTCCAACTTTGTTCCTGTTTCAACATGACAATGCCCCTGGGCACAAAGCGAGGTCCATACAGAAATGGTTTGTCAAGATCGGTGTGGAAGAACTTGACTGGCCAGCACAGAGCCCTGACCTCAACCCCATGTAACACCTTTGTGATGAATTGGAACGCTGACTGCGAGCCAGGACTAATCACCCGACGTTCAGTGTCCGACAACAGCAAATGGGAGACCAACTCCTTATTAATGCCCATGACTTTAGAATGAGATGTTTGACGAGCAGGTGTCCACATACTTTTGGCCATGTTTACACTGCTGCTACTCTCTGTTTATCTTATATGCATAGTCACTTTAACTATACATTCATGTACATACTACCTCAATTGGCCCGACCAACCAGTGCCCCCGCACATTGGCTAACCGGGCTATCTGCATTGTGTCCCACTCACCACCCTCTCTTTTACTCTCTTTTACACTACTGCTACTCCATGTTCATCAACTATGCATAGTCACTTTAACCATACAAACATACTACCTCAATCAGCCCGATTAACCGGTGTCTGTATGTAGCCTAGCTACTGTATATAGCCTCTCTACTGTTATTTGTCACTGTCTTTTTACTGTTGTTTTTATTTCTTTACTTGTTCACCTAATACATATTTTACACTATTGGTTAGAGCCTGTAAGTAAGCATTTCACTGTAAGGTCTACTACACCTGTTGTATTCAGCATTTCACTGTAAGGTCTACTACACCTGTTGTATTCAGCATTTCACTGTAAGGTCTACTACACCGGTTGTATTCAGCATTTCACTGTAAGGTCTACTACACCTGTTGTATTCAGCATTTCACTGTGAGGTCTACTACACCTGTTGTACTCAGCATTTCACTGTAAGGTCTACTACACCTGTTGTTTTCAGCATTTCACTGTGAGGTCTACTACACCTGTTGTATTCAGCATTTCACTGTGAGGTCTACTACACCTGTTGTATTCAGCATTTCACTGTAAGGTCTACTACACCTGTTGTATTCAGCATTTCACTGTGAGGTCTACTACACCTGTTGTATTCAGCATTTCACTGTAAGGTCTACTACACCTGTTGTATTCAGCATTTCACTGTAAGGTCTACTACACCTGTTGTATTCAGCATTTCACTGTGAGGTCTACAACACCTGTTGTATTCAGCAATTCCCTGTGAGGTCTACTACACCTGCTGTATTCAGCATTTCACTGTAAGGTCTACTACACCTGCTGTATTCAGCATTTCACTGTAAGGTCTACTACACCTGTTGTATTCAGCATTTCACTGTAAGGTCTACCTGTTGTATTCAGCATTTCCCTGTAAGGTCTACTACACCTGTTGTATTCAGCATTTCACTGTGAGGTCTACAACACCTGTTGTATTCAGCAATTCCCTGTGAGGTCTACTACACCTGCTGTATTCAGCATTTCACTGTAAGGTCTACTACACCTGTTGTATTCAGCATTTCACTGTAAGGTCTACTACACCTGTTGTATTCAGCATTTCACTGTAAGGTCTACCTACACCTGTTGTATTCAGCATTTCACTGTAAGGTCTACTACACCTGTTGTATTCAGCATTTCACTGTAAGGTCTACCTACACCTGTTGTATTCAGCATTTCACTGTAAGGTCTACTACACCGGTTGTATTCGGCGCACGTGACAAATAAACTTTGATTTGATGTAGTGTAGCTTTAGCAAGGGGCTCGTGGTCACCTGTGTGTGCGTAGCTTAGGAACAGAAATAGAGGAAATATTGTGCACATGATGTGAATTAATGTTTAATAATACAATAATTTAACACAACATGACGAATAAAAAAATCACTGTTGAGACGTGCGTGTATTTGACACAATGTTTCTGTTAGGCCATTCGATGTCTACATTCCTAGTTGCAAAATCTATTTGCTATATATTATACCGTCAGAGATGCAGTCTGAGTCTCCACAAACAACATGTTTGATTTTAATTCCTGCTTTGCAACAACAACAAAAAAATAAGCACAAACTACTTTCAAGCTACAGTACGACACGATAACATTTCTTACCTTGGCCTATCTTCTTCAGGGCACTCCCTTTACTAGCTCGCTACTG
The DNA here is from genome assembly GCF_023373465.1 of Oncorhynchus keta. NCBI lineage: Eukaryota > Metazoa > Chordata > Actinopteri > Salmoniformes > Salmonidae > Oncorhynchus > Oncorhynchus keta. Next base: position 8,180,127 of record NC_068434.1, read on the forward strand.
GACTGAGCTAGACAACTACACGCCCTTCCAAGACTGACACAAAAATAGTTTAAAGTCATGGAAGTCCAGAAGAAGCGTGGCGACGTGAAAACGAACCACTTTGTTCGAAGACCGCTAATACACTGAATATTGCGCATATCACTGAGTTGTAGATCATGGGCTTGCTCGTGGTGGGCGCAGGCTCATTTTGAGACTATGATCTGTGTTTGGCTGCGTCGACACTACGGGAATTTGACGTTCCTGAACACCAGACTCCGACTTGCCGAGCACACCACAGACCATGGGAGAATCTCAAGTGTTGTACTACATGCGTCCTCGCTCTGCGCCTCCTCAAAACCTATTGGAGGAGAAGGTTAGAGGGGCGGGACCTCTGGCTTCTTTAATCCAATGGGTTTTCAGCAGGAGAGAGAGGACACGAGGACGATACATTTGAGATTTCACCATGGTCTGTCATGCGCTCTGCAAGTCGAGTCCAATGTTCAGGAACGTTAAATTCCCGTAGTGTCTACGCAGCCAAACACAGATCTATGAACATATTAGATAAGTCTCAAAATGGGCAAAATCTCAACCGTTTATAGCGTATATAAAATACGAGCCTTGGAAGCCTAAACTGAACTAAACAGATGTTGTAGAAGGCTGGCCAGACGAGACAAACGAAAGCCTATTCAGTCAGGGGTATTCAGAAAGATTTGCACTTCAGTAAATGTGACACTCCCTCACAGGACACTAACATTAGCCACGTTTCCATTAACTTGTCCTGTGATTTTTTTTGTGTCGACATTTAGAATATTCGGCATATACAATAGATGGTACAATATGCCTGCTGCGATGCGTTTCCATTGAACTGTCGTGTAAAAACAGCTGGACGTAATGACCTCACACACACACACACACACACACACACACAAAAAACTTTTTCGCTGAAACCCAGTGTCGAATCAAATTAAGTGGTGGATGTGTTTCCATGATCCATTTAGGCATATTGCGCATTAATACATTTGCGATAGCCTGTATGTACCTGTATGTATACCAGGGTTCCCCAACTGGCAGCCCCCGGGCCGAACTTGGCCCACACACGGTTTTATTTGGCCCCCAAGTTTTCTGAGCAAAGAAAATAATACTATTGTTTGAATTTTTATTGTGACATAACATACTGTATAATTTGGTTTTAAATCAAAAAGTCCTATATAATGCTGTTTGTTACAGGGCGAATAATAAATTACACAGCTGGCAATTTCAAAATGCATGTACAATGGGGCAAAAAAAGTATTTAGTCAGCCACCAATTGTGCAAGTTCTCCCACTTAAAAAGATGAGAGAGGCCTGTAATTTTCATCATAGGTACACTTCAACTATGACAGACAAAATGAGGAAGAAAATCCAGAAAAATCACATTGTAGGACTTTTTAATGAATTTCTTTGCAAATTATGGTAGAAAATAAGTATTTGGTCAATAATAAAAGTTTATCTCAATACTGTGTTATATACCCTTTGTTGGCAATGATAGAGGTCAAACATTTTCTGTAAGTCTTCACAAGGTTTTCACACACTGTTGCTGGTATTTTGGCCCATTCCTCCATGCAGATCTCCTCTAGAGCAGTGATGTTTTGGGGCTGTTGCTGGGCAACACGGACTTCCAACTCCCTCCAAAGATTTTCTATGGGGTTGAGATCTGGAGACTAGCTAGGCCACTCCAGGACCTTGAAATGCTTCTTACGAAGCCACTCCTTCGTTGCCCGGGCGGTGTGTTTGGGATCATTGTCATGCTGAAAGACCCAGCCACGTTTCATCTTCAATGCCCTTGCTGATGGAAGGAGGTTTTCACTCAAAATCTCACAATACATGGCCCCATTCATTCTTTCCTTTACACGGATCAGTTGTCCTGGTCCCTTTGCAGAAAAACAACCCCAAAGCATGATGTTTCCACCCCCATGCTTCACAGTATGTATAGTGTTCTTTGGATGCAACTCAGCATTCTTTGTCCTCCAAACACGATGAGTTGAGTTTTTACCAAAAAGTTTGATTTTGGTTTCATCTGACCATATGACATTCTCCCAATCTTCTTCTGGATCATCCAAATGCTCTCTAGCAAACTTCAGATGGGCCTGGACATGTACTGGCTTAAACAGGGGGACACGTCTGGCACTGCAGGATTTGTGTCCCTGGCGGCGTAGTGTGTTACTGATGGTATGCTTTGTTACTTTGGTCCCAGCTCTCTGCAGGTCATTCACCAGGTGTGGTTCTGGGATTTTTGCTCACCGTTCTTGTTATCATTTTGACCCCACGGGGTGAGATCTTGCGTGGAACCCCAGATCGAGGGAGTTTATCAGTGGTCTTGTATGTCTTCCATTTCCTAATAATTGCTCCCACAGTTGATTTCTTCAAAAAAAGCTGCTTACCTATTGCAGATTCAGTCTTCCCAGCCTGGTGCAGGTCTACAATTTTGTTTCTGGTGTCCTTTGACAGCTCTTTGGTCTTGGCCATAGTGGAGTTTGGAGTGTGACTGTTTGAGGTTGTGGACAGGTGTCTTTTATACTGATAAGTTCAAACAGGTTCCATTACTACAGGTAACGATTGGAGGACAGAGGAGCCTGTTAAAGAAGAAGTTACAGGTCTGTGAGAGCCAGAAATCTTGCTTGTTTGTAGGTGACCAAATACTTATTTTCCACCATAATTTGCAAATAAATTCATAAAAAATCCTACAATGTGATTTTCTAGGGGGAAAAAAATCTCATCTTGTCTGTCATAGTTGAAGTGTACCTATGATGAAAATTACAGGCCACTCATCTTTTTTAAGTGGGAGAACTTGCACAATTGGCTGCTGACTAAATACTTTTTTGCCCCACTGTAAGTGGTAGAACAATGTTTGAAAGTGTTGATTGTTTGAAATATCTGATTTTGAGGATAGATTCGAAATACATTTTTGGAAAGCTAATTATTGATTATATTAATAAAACAATTAACTATAAGCTTGGGTTACTATACAGATCTAAGAGTGTTGGGCCAGTAACTGAAACGTCGCTGGTTCGAATCCCCAAGTCGGCAAGATGGAAAAATCTGCCGTTCTGCCCTTGAGCAAGGCAGTTAATAATTTGCGGGTTATTTCATTATTATTATTAGACAGTTGCATTATTGTTGTTGTTGTTGTTTTTTTTCTTTTAGACTCTTGAAAACAAGATGGTGGATCAAGAGATTTCATCCTTGGATCTGAAATAGCCTAATTGGATGGTGAAACTCCTGTAGAGAAAAAAGACAATCGTTTGTCCTGTATTTTTATAGTTGAAAACTAGATTTAGCCAGCAGTAGGCATTAATAATGAAATGTGGAGTGGATGATTTTGTTTCCAATCTTTGGAACATTTCTCCTATTACGGCCCTGTCCCAATACACATGTCGCCCTGTCCCAATACACATGTTACCCTGTCCAAATACACATGCTGCCCTGTCCCAATAGATATGCTGCCCTGTCCCAATACATATGCTGCCCTGTCCCATTACACATGCTGCCCTGTCCCATTACACATCCTACCCTGTCCCATTACACATGCTGCCCTGTCCCAATACACATGCTGCCGTGTCCCATTACACATGCTGCCCTGTCCCATTACACATGCTACCATGTCCCAATACACACGGGGGGCGACATTGCTTTTGTCTAATTAACTGGGTCAATGGAAACCTGCCTACTGATGAAGATGTAGATGACATAGATCAGTGTTTCTCTCCCCAGGCGCAATCTGCTAAGACAGCTACAATAACAAAGACTCAGAAAACACAACGACCAATTTCTGTTTACAAAAAGGCATTTACTTTCCACATGATGCCATCATTTATTACAGATGCCATAACATCACATATTAACCCAGCTTCACATAATGACCCTGATCTACTGCTACACAAAGTACGCTGCCAAGGCAGCCATCTTGTCTTTAGGTTTCTTTTCCCTGCGCCCTCTGCCCCTGCCCCGCCCCCCACGCCGTGCACCCCCGCCGCGGGTCATGGAGGGGTGTCTCATGGTGGCGTGTTTGAGTTCAACCAGGTCCTGGAAGACTGGGTCGCAGAACACACAGCCGCTGTGCTGCGTCTCTCCGTCGGGCAGCGGGGAGCGCGTCTTGTTGAAGTCCACCGCTACCAGGGACGCTTCACATGCCTCACAGCTCTCCTGGGTTACCTAGGAGATGAGGGGGGGGGTGAACACAGCAAGAGGAGACGAGGGGTGGGGGAGGGAGGGGGGTGAACACAGCAAGAGGAGACGAGGGAGGGAGGGGTGAACACAGCAAGAGGAGACGAGGGAGGGAGGGGGTGAACACAGCAAGAGGAGACGAGGGGTGGGGGAGGGAGGGGGGTGAACACAGCAAGAGGAGACGAGGGAGGGAGGGGGGTGAACACAGCAAGAGGAGGGGAGGGAGGGGGGGTGAACACAGCAAGAGGAGGGGAGGGAGGGGGGTGAACACAGCAAGAGGAGGGGAGGGAGGGGGGTGAACACAGCAAGAGGAGACGAGGGGTGGGGAGGGAAGGGGGGAGTGAACACAGCAAGAGGAGACGAGGGGTGGGGATGGGGGGTAGTGAACACAGCAAGAGGAGGGGAGGGAGGGGGGGTGAACACAGCAAGAGGAGACGAGGGGTGGGGGTAGTGAACACAGCAATAGGGAAGAAAGAGAGAAAAGAGAGATAACTGTTATAAGGGGCGGCAGGTAGCCTATTGTGTTGGGACAGTAACCCAGTAACCCAGTAACCCGAATCCCCGAGCTGACAAGGTAAAAATCTGTCATCCTGCCACTAAACAAGGCAGTTAACCCCACTGTTCCTAGACCGTCATTGTAAAAAATAATTGATTCTTAACTGACATGCCCAGTTAAATAAAAGGATAAATAAATAATGGAATATAAATAAAATAAACACTGTGAAAAAATGCAAATGAGGTTTATGAGAATTAACAATGGAAACCACTAAAGTCCTCTTCCTGCCTACCTGCACCCTGTGTGCGTGTTCAAAGAAGTGCACCATCACGTTGCACCTGTTGCAAGCCATCTTCCACTTGGGGCCAGAGGTAGGGTCCAAAACCAGCACCCCGCCCTCACACTCCACACACTGACCAATACCCAGGGAGTTGAGACTGTGCTGGCAGGACGGGTGGGTGCACTCATTACATCCCATACCTGGGAGGGAGGGAGGTGAGAGATGGGGTGGGGTGGCATGGGGGAGAGAGAGATGAGGAGGGGAGGGGGAGAGAGAGATGAGGAGGGGAGGGGGAGAGAGAGATGAGGAGGGGAGGGGGAGAGAGAGATGAGGAGGGGAGGGGAGAGAGAGATGAGGAGGGGAGGGGAGAGAGAGATGAGGAGGGGAGGGGAGAGAGAGATGAGGAGGGGAGGGGGAGAGAGGAGGGGGTGGGAGGGAGGGAGGGAGGGAGGGAGGGAGGGAGGGAGGGAGGGAGGGAGGGAGGGAGGGAGGGAGGGAGGGAGGGGGAGAGAGATTGGGAGTGAGTGAGATAGGGAGGGGGAGAGAGAGATGAGGAGGGGAGGGGGAGAGAGAGATGAGGAGGGGAGGGGGAGAGAGGAGGGGAGGGAGGGAGGGAGGGAGGGAGGGAGGGAGGGAGGGAGGGAGGGAGGGAGGAGGAGGGGAGAGATTGGGAGTGAGTGAGATAGGGATGGGGAGAGAGATAGGGAGGGGAGAGAGAGATGAGGAGGGGAGGGGAGAGAGAGATGAGGAGGGGAGGGGGAGAGAGGAGGGGGAGGGAGGGAGGGAGGGAGATAAGGAGTGAGTGAGATAGGGAGGGGGAGGGGAGTGAGATAGGGAGTGAGTGAGATAGGGAGGGGGAGAGAGATAGGGAGGGGGAGAGAGATGAGGAGGGGAGGGGGAGAGAGAGATGAGGAGGGGGGGGAGAGAGGAGGGGAGGGAGGGAGGGAGGGAGGGAGGGAGGGAGGGAGGGAGGGAGGGAGGGAGGGAGGGAGGGAGGGAGGGAGGGAGGGAGGAGGGGAGAGAGATAAGGAGTGAGTGAGATAGGGAGGGGAGGGGAGTGAGATAGGGAGGGGAGGGGAGAGAGATAGGGAGGGGAGAGAAAACAACAAGGAAAAGTTGGAACATCAGTTTACTTCCTGAATTGAAATTGACCCCAAACTCTATAACGACCAATCACTCACCACCCACACACTCCCCTCACCTTTCTTCATGTCCCTGAAGGGGGGGTTGCTGAAGCAGTAGGGACAAAGGGGGTAGCTCTTTCCCCTGGATCCAGAGGTCCACAGCACCAGCTCAAACTCATCCAGTGGGCAGCGCAGCTCCTTGTACAGTTTGATGGCTCCGTTCTGAGGGAGGCTGTACGTCTCATCACACCCAGCACAGTGCAGCCGGCTGGGCTTGGCCTGGGAGAAACAATCCATCATTAGCCTGCAGTTTGCACTTCTGGGACAATTGGTTCCACTGTACCGTGTAAGTTATATCAAACACTCCTAAAGTAGACATACCAGGAAACTGACAACACACACACACACACACACACACACACACACACACACACACACACACACACACACACACACACACACGAATGCTCTAGCACTGATGCTCCATTCAGAGGGTGAATGGGCAAGACAACATATTTAAGTGTCCTGTGGAACGCTTTCGACAACTTTGAGTCCATGCCCAGACGAGCCCGTTCTGAGGGGAAAGGGGAGGGGGTCAATACTCAATATTGGGAACGGGCGGCAGGGTAGCCTAGTGGTTAGAGCGTTGGACTAGTAACCGGAAGGTTGCAAGTTCAAACCCCCGAGCAGACAAGGTACAAATCTGTCATTCTGCCCCTGAACAGGCAGTTAACCCACTGTTCCCAGGCCGTCATTGAAAATAAGAATTTGTTCTTAACTGACTTGCCTGGTTAAATAAAGGTTAAAAAAAAAAAGTTTTGTTCACTCAGTGTGAATAGAATGTCTTCTCTCTTTGGAAGACTTGAGGAACTCAATGAAATGCAAAACAAAAGGACACACACACACACAGCGACCGCACGGTTGTGTGTGCGTCCTTGTGTTGAGGTTAAGATGCTTTGAGATGGGACTGCACGCACACACAGTGACCGCGTCCCTTTCTAGGTTCTAATAGATGATGTGTTTTTCTAAGAGATTGTCAGTTTCTGACTGAAATAAGATTCCCTCAAGGCTGCTCTGATGTGCAAAATATTTCAAATCGACATTTTGTGATATGTAACTTTTATGGAGGACCAAAAGGCTCCTGAACAGCTTCTAACCCCAAGCCATAAGATTGCTGAACAATTAATAAAATGGCCACCGGATGACCCCCCACCCCCCCCCTTTAGTACACTGCTGCTACTCTGTTTATTATCTATGTACAGTCACTTTACCCCCACCTACATGTACATATCTACCTCAACTAACCTGTACTACTGTTTATTATCTATGTACAGTCACTTTACCCCTACCTACATGTACATATCTACCTCAACTAACCTGTACTACTGTTTATTATCTATGTACAGTCACTTTACCCCCACCTACATGTACACATGACCTCAACTAACCTGTACTACTGTTTATTATCTATGTACAGTCACTTTACCCCTACCTACATGTACATATCTACCTCAACTAACCTGTACTACTGTTTATTATCTATGTACAGTCACTTTACCCCCACCTACATGTACATATCTACCTCAACTAACCTGTACTATCTATGTACAGTCACTTTACCCCTACCTACATGTACATATCTACCTCAACTAACCTGTACTACTGTTTATTATCTATGTACAGTCACTTTACCCCTACCTACATGTACATAGTCACTTTACCCCCACCTACATGTACATATCTACCTCAACTAACCTGTACTACTGTTTATTATCTATGTACAGTCACTTTACCCCTACCTACATGTACATATCTACCTCAACTAACCTGTACTACTGTTTATTATCTATGTACAGTCACTTTACCCCCACCTACATGTACATATCTACCTCAACTAACCTGTACTACTGTTTATTATCTATGTACAGTCACTTTACCCCCACCTACATGTACATATCTACCTCAACTAACCTGTACTACTGTTTATTATCTATGTACAGTCACTTTACCCCCACCTACATGTACATATCTACCTCAACTAACCTGTACTACTGTTTATTATCTATGTACAGTCACTTTACCCCTACCTACATGTACATATCTACCTCAACTAACCTGTACTATCTATGTACAGTCACTTTACCCCTACCTACATGTACATATCTACCTCAACTAACCTGTACTATCTATGTACAGTCACTTTACCCCTACCTACATGTACATATCTACCTCAACTAACCTGTACTACTGTTTATCTATGTATAGTCACTTTACCCCTACCTACATGTACATATCTACCTCAACTAACCTGTACTATCTATGTACAGTCACTTTACCCCTACCTACATGTACATATCTACCTCAACTAACCTGTACTATCTATGTACAGTCACTTTACCCCTACCTACATGTACATATCTACCTCAACTAACCTGTACTACTGTTTATCTATGTATAGTCACTTTACCCCCACCTACATGTACATATCTACCTCAACTAACCTGTACTACTGTTTATTATCTATGTACAGTCACTTTACCCCTACCTACATGTACATATCTACCTCAACTAACCTGTACTATCTATGTACAGTCACTTTACCCCTACCTACATGTACATATCTACCTCAACTAACCTGTACTACTGTTTATTATCTATGTACAGTCACTTTACCCCCATCTACATGTACACATGACCTCAACTAACCTGTACCCCCGCACACTGACTCGGTACCGATACCCCCTGTATATAGCCTCCACATTGACTCTGTACCGACACCCCCTGTATATAGCCTCCACATTGACTCTGTACCGACACCCCCTGTATATAGCCTCCACACTGATTCTGTACCGGTACCCCCTGTATATAGCCTCCACACTGACTCTGTACCGGTACCCCCTGTATATAGCCTCCACATTGACTCTGTACCGGTACCCCCTGTATACAGCCTCCACATTGACTCTGTACCGACACCCCCTGTATATAGCCTCCACATTGACTCTGTACCGACACCCCCTGTATATAGCCTCCACATTGACTCTGTACCGACACCCCCTGTATATAGCCTCCACACTGACTCTGTACCGGTACCCCCTGTATATAGCCTCCACATTGACTCTGTACCGGTACCCCCTGTATACAGCCTCCACATTGACTCTGTACCGACACCCCTGTATATAGCCTCCACATTGACTCTGTACCGACACCCCTGTATATAGCCTCCACATTGACTCTGTACCGACACCCCCTGTATATAGCCTCCACATTGACTCTGTACCGACACCCCCTGTATATAGTCTCCACACTGACTCTGTACCGACACCCCTGTATATAGCCTCCACATTGACTCTGTACCGACACCCCCTGTATATAGCCTCCACATTGACTCTGTACCGACACCCCCTGTATATAGCCTCCACATTGACTCTGTACCGACACCCCCTGTATATAGTCTCCACACTGACTCTGTACCGACACCCCCTGTATATAGCCTCCACACTGACTCTGTACACGTGGGTCTTTCTGTCTCTCTCTCTGTCCTTCTCTGCCTCTACCCCTCTGTCTGTCTCCCCCGCTCTCCCCACGTCACTAGACCGGTACACGCCACTCTGGGGACACGTCGTCCCATAGCAACATGCAGACGCAATCAGACTAGAACATGAGAGGGACTACCTGGTCCAATGACAAAACACTCCTTCTTAGGTTTTCCAATTGCAAAACGTTTTGTAACAATGTCCCCTAATGAAGAACGCTGATGAATAATACATGCCTCTATGACTTCCTCAGTTGAAGTGGCTTATTTTCATTTTAATTTAAAAGCTCACTTTTCTGGTCCCTTTCCGCCGACCGAAGGCCGTAGCTCGGCCACCAAACCGGTAGAACGGGGTACGGAGGGTGGGGTGGGCTTAATGCTTGCTGGCCACGTGTCAGAGAGAGTCTAGTGCCTTCCCGTAGAGGAGAGTGGGATAAAGTTGAGCCATCCTTGTTTCTAAGAAACCACAAACAAAATGTATAATTTGACCAAATATTTAAGAAAGAGGTCATCTTTTCATGGAGTCTGTGAAGGAAGAAACCACATGGAAAAAGCGAGTTAAATTCCAAAAGAAACTGATTTTCACCAAGTCAAATGAATATATTGAGGTTTCATGATGCTTGTATCATCTAAACCAAAGTAGATCATTGTTTTATTGTTATACACACATCAGTCGGGGGCTCTATAACCTTCAACAGCATGAAAGTGAATCATTGTGGATGTGTGGGTTGAGCCAATCATTGCAAGGCCAACAGGGCCTAGGATATTAAGTAACAACAGGGCCTTGCCTACGTTAAGGGTTAAGTGCTTAAAAAAAGAAGCAAAGTGTTTGTTAGGGGTTAAAAGATGCTTAAAATTATTAAAAAGACAAAAAAGCGATTGTGTTGAATTGTGTTTTGAAAAAAAAAAATTAAAAAAGGTTTTAAAAAAGGTTGTGGTAATATTTCATTCAGTACAGAAATGTGTACGCAGCTCAACCTACCCTGTCCCGCAGCTCAACCTACCCTGTCCCGCAGCTCAACCTACCCTGTCCCGCAGCTCAACCTACCCTGTCCCGCAGCTCAACCTACCCTGTCCCGCAGCTCAACCTACCCTGTCCCGCAGCTCAACCTACCCTGTCCCGGGGTAACTGACCCATACCCTGTCCCGGGGTAACTGACCCATACCCTGTCCCGGGGTAACTGACCCATACCCTGTCCCGGGGTAACTGACCCATACCCTGTCCCGGGGTAACTGACCCATACCCTGTCCCGGGGTAACTGACCCATACCCTGTCCCGGGGTAACTGACCCATACCCTGTCCCGGGGTAACTGACCCATACCTTGTCCCGGGGTAACTGACCCATACCCTGTCCCGGGGTAACTGACCCATACCCTGTCCCGGGGTAACTGACCCATACCCTGTCCCGGGGTAACTGACCCATACCCTGTCCCGGGGTAACTGACCCATACCTTGTCCCGGGGTAACTGACCCATACCCTGTCCCGGGGTAACTGACCCATACCCTGTCCCGGGGTAACTGACCCATACCCTGTCCCGGGGTAACTTACCCATACCCTGTCACCAAATATGGTGGTGAGAGGAAGTCCAGTCGCGTGTATTGGGAGAGGATGGAACTCTGTAAAAACTGGACCAAGATTCACATTCTCATTGATTAAACATCTGATCTCAATAAATGTTTCTGTTCCCAAAACTAAAATCTGTAAGGAACACCGTGTTCTAAGTTTTATATAGAAGAGGGAAAAAAAATGTGTTGTTTAGAAGGAATGCTCGGTCAAATTGAGTTCACTTCACAGAGGAGGCAATCCCTAATGGATATATGTAAATACATGCTACGATGCGCCAATAGCATCTCGCTAGCTCTTACTTGGCATTGCCTACCCTCCTTTCCGCGTTCTGCCCACTATGCTTCATTTGCTTCTACTGTAAACATGACAGAGATGAACTATCTTGGTTAAAAAATATCTTTGCTGTTACCATCCCTGACCTAGCTTAGGGTTAATGAGACACCGGTAACCACTCGACTGGCTTAACTGCTGCTCTTTTATTTATTATTTCTTATCCATATTTTTTTTAACTGCATTGTTGGTTAGAGGCTCGTAAGTAAGCATTTGACTGTAAGGTCTACACCTGCTGACTGGCAGGCTCTCTGACTGACTGGATGACTGCCTGGATGACTGACTGGATGGCTGGCTGGCTCTCTAACTGACTGGATGGCTGGCTGGCTCTCTAACTGACTGGATGGCTGGCTGGCTCTCTAACTGACTGGATGGCTGGCTGGCTGGCTCTCTGACTGGATGGCTGGCTGGCTGGCTCTCTGACTGGATGGCTGGCTGGCTGGCTCATTGGCCGGATGGCTGGTCGACTGGCTCTCTGACCGGCTGGCCCTCTGGCCGGCTAGCTCTCTGGCTTGCTCTCCAGCTGGCCGGCAAGTTTGTGATGTTTTTCAATGAGGGGACAAACTCAATAGGGGGGGGGGGGCAACTTTTCCACATTTAGTGAAGGGGAGGTGGGTGATAGAGAGCAGGAGAGATGAGAGGGAAAAGAGGGAGAGAGAGTAGAGAGGTAGAGAGAAAGAGATGGAGAGAGAGACCTACTTTGGTGGCAGGATGTTTATGTTAAAGTCAAAAGGAAGTGTCTCCATGGTTGCACCGTTACAGAAAACCGCTAGTCTGTAGCAGCCCAAACCGTTCAAAACTAAATACCTATATTTTACCAGAGCTGCATTATTTCTTTCTAGCACAGGGGAACACACAACGTAATCACAGTAAGGAACTATGAAAATAGTTCACATAAACCATTTAGATCGATTGAAAAGGTTTGTCACGGAAATCTTCTTTACAGCGTCCTTTAAATCCTATGTATAATTATTAAAATAGATGATTAGCAGTATTGATCAGATGGTGATTAGCAGTATTGATCAGATGGTGATTAGCAGTATTGATCAGATGGTGATTAGCAGTATTGATCAGATGGTGATTAGCAGTATTGATCAGATGGTGATTAGCAGTATTGATCAGATGGTGATTAGCAGTATTGATCAGATGGTGATTAGCAGTATTGATCAGATGGTGATTGACAGTACTGATCAGATGGTGATTAGCAGTATTGATCAGATGGTGATTAGCAGTACTGATCAGATAGATGGTGATTAGCAGTATTGATCAGATGGTGATTAGCAGTATTGATCAGATGGTGATTAGCAGTATTGATCAGATGGTGATTAGCAGTATTGATCAGATGGTGATTAGCAGTATTGATCAGATGGTGATTAGCAGTATTGATCAGATGGTGATTAGCAGTATTGATCAGATGGTGATTGACAGTACTGATCAGATGGTGATTAGCAGTATTGATCAGATGGTGATTAGCAGTACTGATCAGATAGATGGTGATTGGCAGTATTGATCAGATGGTGATTAGCAGTACTGATCAGATAGATGGTGATTAGCAGTATTGATCAGATGGTGATTAGCAGTATTGATCAGATGGTGATTAGCAGTATTGATCAGATGGTGATTAGTAGTACTGATCAGATGGTGATTAGCAGTATTGATCAGATGGTGATTAGTAGTATTGATCAGATGGTGATTAGTAGTACTGATCAGATGGTGATTAGCAGTATTGATCAGATGGTGATTAGTAGTATTGATCAGATGGTGATTAGTAGTACTGATCAGATGGTGATTAGCAGTATTGATCAGATGGTGATTAGCAGTACAGATCAGATGGTGATTAGCAGTATTGATCAGAAGGTGATTAACAGTATTGATCAGATGGTGATTAGCAGTATTGATCAGATGGTGATTAGTAGTACTGATCAGATGGTGATTAGCAGTATTGATCAGATGGTGATTAGCAGTATTGATCAGAAGGTGATTAGTAGTACTGATCAGATGGTGATTAGCAGTATTGATCAGAAGGTGATTAGCAGTATTGATCAGAAGGTGATTAGTAGTACTGATCAGATGGTGATTAGCAGTATTGATCAGAAGGTGATTAGCAGTATTGATCAGAAGGTGATTAGTAGTACTGATCAGATGGTGATTAGCAGTATTGATCAGAAGGTGATTAGCAGTATTGATCAGATGGGGGTTGACCCAGTGACCTTTTGTTGTTGTTTTGTAACACTGACCTGAATGTACTTCATAAAGCGATGGCACTTGCCGCAGCGAGACAGGGGCTTGCCGGTGGCAGCGATGGGAGAGAACGTCACCTCCATGAGCTCGTCCATACCTACAGGACAGATACATGGGTAGTTTATGCCATCCATTAGCTAGTTCATACCTACAGGACAGATACATGGGTAGTTTACGCCATCCATTAGCTAGTCCATACCGACCTACCTATTGACTAAATTACAGTAGAGCATGGACTCTATTACAGTAGAGCATTGACTCTATTACAGTAGAGCATTGACTCTATTACAGTAGAGCATTGACTCTATTACAGTAGAGCATTGACTCTATTACAGTAGAGCATGGACTCTATTACAGTAGAGCATGGACTCTATTACAGTAGAGCATGGACTCTATTACAGTAGAGCATTGACTCTATTACAGTAGAGCATTGACTCTATTACAGTAGAGCATGGACTCTATTACAGTAGAGCATGGACTCTATTACAGTAGAGCATGGACTCTATTACAGTAGAGCATGGACTCTATTACAGTAGAGCATGGACTCTATTACAGTAGAGCATGGACTCTATTACAGTAGAGCATGGACTCTATTACAGTAGAGCATGGACTCTATTACAGTAGAGCATGGACTCTATTACAGTAGAGCATGGACTCTATTACAGTAGAGCATGGACTCTATTACAGTAGAGTATGGACTCTATTACAGTAGAGTATGGACTCTATTACAGTAGAGTATGGACTCTATTACAGTAGAGTATGGACTCTATTACAGTAGAGTATGGACTCTATTACAGTAGAGTATGGACTCTATTACAGTAGAGTATGGACTCTATTACAGTAGAGTATGGACTCTATTACAGTAGAGTATGGACTCTATTACAGTAGAGTATGGACTCTATTACAGTAGAGTATGGACTCTATTACAGTAGAGTATGGACTCTATTACAGTAGAGTATGGACTCTATTACAGTAGAGTATGGACTCTATTACAGTAGAGTATGGACTCTATTACAGTAGAGTATGGACTCTATTACAGTAGAGTATGGACTCTATTACAGTAGAGTATGGACTCTATTACAGTAGAGTATGGACTCTATTACAGTAGAGTATGGACTCTATTACAGTAGAGTATGGACTCTATTACAGTAGAGTATGGACTCTATAGAGTATGGACTCTATTACAGTAGTATGGACTCTATGGACTCTATTACAGTAGAGTATGGACTCTATTACAGTAGAGTATGGACTCTATTACAGTAGAGTATGGACTCTATTACAGTAGAGTATGGACTCTATTACAGTAGAGTATGGACTCTATTACAGTAGAGTATTGACTCTATTACAGTATTTGTGGTTGTTTTTCTTCGCTTTTCAATCACTATTCCCATCCGAGAGCACCTGTGGATTTTATGGGGATACCTGAAGCGCTCCTGCTAGTTCCTTTTCAAGTGGAACTTCCTGTTGAAGATGTCCAGTGTGTGTGTGTGTGTGTGTGTGTGTGTGTGTGTGTGTGTGTGTGTGTGTGTGTGTGTTGTACTCACTAGCGATGGTGTCAAAGAAGTAGTGGAACTTCCTCTTGAAGATGTCCAGTGTGTGTGTGTGTGTGTGTGTGTGTGTGTGTGTTGTACTCACTAGCGATGGTGTCAAAGAAGTAGTGGAACTTCCTCTTGAAGATGTCCAGTGTGTGTGTGTGTGTGTGTGTGTGTGTGTGTGTGTGTGTGTGTGTGTGTGTGTGTGTGTGGTACTCACTAGCGATGGTGTCAAAGAAGTAGTGGAACTTCCTCTTGAAGATGTCCAGTGTGTGAGTGTGTGTGTGTGTGTGTGTGTGTGTGTGTGTGTGAGTGTTGTACTCACTAGCGATGGTGTCAAAGAAGTAGTGGAACTTCCTCTTGAAGATGTCCAGTGTGTGTTGCAGAACCTGTTGGTAGTTGGCCTTGCCCTGAGCAATCAGGTTCAGCTGTTTCTCTACCGCACCACGGATGGTAGGCAGCACCAGCTCAGCATCTACACACACATTGCGGGGTAAATACACACACACATACAGAAACACATGGCCTAGAACATACATGAAAATATGTCCATTCTATCTTGTGCTAATGGCAAATATAGGGTTCACCTGCAAGTGTGATGAGTGTTAAAAGTTAGTACTGACCGGTCTTGAAGAATATGTGCATCAGGACGATGCTCTCTCTCTCTCACACACACACACACACACCTGTCTTGTAATATCCATGCACCAGGACGATGCCCACACACACACACACACACACGTCTTGTAATATCCATGCACCAGGACGATGCCCACACACACACCTGTCTTGTAATATCCATGCACCAGGACGATGCCCACACACACACACACCTGTCTTGTAATATCCATGCACCAGGACGATGCCCACACACACACACACACGTCTTGTAATATCCATGCACCAGGACGATGCCCACACACACACCTGTCTTGTAATATCCATGCACCAGGACGATGCCCACACACACACACCTGTCTTGTAATATCCATGCACCAGGACGATGCCCACACACACACACACACGTCTTGTAATATCCATGCACCAGGACGATGCCCACAGACACACCTGTCTTGTAATATCCATGCACCAGGACGATGCCCACACACACACACACACCTGTCTTGTAATATCCATGCACCAGGACGATGCCCAGGTTGGTGGGTTTGAGCTTGCGTCCGTTCTCCACCGTCACATAATTCCTCTGAGAGATGTTGTTGATATGAACCGGGATACTGGCGTCAGTACCTGGAGGGAGGGATGGGGACACACACAGTATTCCACCGTGAACTTAATCCTAGACAGACACCTGCGGTGATATAATATGAATCAAAAACCCACAGCCTCAACGCACACACACACACACACACACACACACACACACACACACACACACACACACACACACCTATGCCGTGTTTCTCCATCAGTGTGATGAGGTCGGCCTCAGTAAGGTAATCTGGAGGGCTGGTCTGCCTCTCCACTAGTTTAATCTCCTCCACAGTGAAGACATCTCCCCTCTCACACACTGGCATGGCCTCCTCTAGAGGGATACCCAGCCACGGCATCACCTCCGTAAAGCCTGTGCACCAGTCACAACAAACATTTAGACACCTATTAGCATTATAAATAAATAATACAATTTATAAAGCATTTCAACTATAGCTTAACATTTAGTATCATTTATAAAGATTTTAGACTACAGCTTATTAACATTTAGTATAATTTATGAAGCATTTAGAAGGATTTATTAATGTCTTATTCATGAAAACGGCAACACTAATTAGTTGGTTGAACTTTATTAGTCATGTGTATCAGAATTCATTTCTCAGCATAACAATATTAGGAAACAAGACCAGAGGACAACAACAACAACAACAACAGTAAACAACAACAGTAAACAACAACAGGACCTCACCAGGCGATATGAGTGTCTTCCCACTGCAGGAGAAACTCTCGGAGGCGATGGTGAAGGAGATGGTTGTCTGCAGGTACTTACAGTCCTGGCTCACCGTGGCGATGAAGTGACGCACGATGTACTCATACAGACGCCACCCGTCACTTCCTGTTGGGGAGACAGGCAGTGGGTGTGTTCATTAGGTACCAAACGGAAGAAAACAGACTGAAACAGGAAGGCACTACATGGATTATTAGAAAAACACTTTTTTCAATATGAAACACTCGTTTTCATTTTCCTTTTACAGATACAGGAAAACCCACCTCAATCTTCTGAAAAACCTGGGATGGTTTTTATTTTTAAGCGGGACAATTACACAATAGTTTTATGCTAGACACAACAGAATTGCTTTCCAAGAGGTTTTGAGTGTTCCTGAATGATCCATTCTCAGTCCTGACTTAAATTTGCTTGAAAATCAGAGACAAGGTTTGAATATTCCTGTCCATCAATAATCCCCAACCAAATTGACTGAGTTTGAGCAATTGTGACAGAAACTTTGGAAACATCCACCACGTACTAACTCTGGGGTACCAACATACACAATCAAGACAACTTAATTTATAATTAAAAAAAAAAAAACATTTTTTTTTTGGGGGGTAAAAAAAAAAAAATATATAATCTTTAACTGTACATGGACTGGTAAGGGAAAAAAATCTAATGTAATAATTTTTTTACATTTAATTTTAAGGCATCATGTAAAGACTGTGCAAGGTGTGTGAGAATGAAGGCAGCACAATGAGATGCCAGGGTCATGTTCATTAGGCTCCAAATGGAAGGAAACAAACAGGGATGGACTACCTCAACCAAATTGTCCAATATGAAATGCTCATTTCCGTTTCCGTTTTCTCCTCCAAGGACGTGCCCTAATGAACATGACCCTGGTGGAGACTGGAAAGTGATGGGAGGGAAGCTAACATAAGGAATTGAAGGACGGGAGGAGAAGACGTCAAAAGGAAAGATATGTAGATATAGCGGGGGGTAAAAATAAAAAAAAAATATATAATCTTTAACTGTACATGGACTGGTAAGGGAAAAAAATCTAATGTAATAATTTTTTTACATTTAATTTTAAGGCATCATGTAAAGACTGTGCAAGGTGTGTGAGAATGAAGGCAGCACAATGAGATGCCAGGGTCATGTTCATTAGGCTCCAAATGGAAGGAAACAAACAGGGATGGACTACCTCAACCAAATTGTCCAATATGAAATGCTCATTTCCGTTTCCGTTTTTCTCCTCCAAGGACGTGCCCTAATGAACATGACCCTGGTGGAGACTGGAAAGTGATGGGAGGGAAGCTAACATAAGGAATTGAAGGACGGGAGGAGAAGACGTCAAAAGGAAAGATATGTAGATATAGCGGGTGAAACATGACATGATACAAGGTAGCCTGGTTCCATGAATTGTTTGTGCTGGACTCGGCAATAGTGAGGAAACACAAGCAGATGTTACCAGGCTAGTTTCAAGGTGCCACTACCCACCTAGCTCTCCTTCGGAGGCAGCCCTCATGGGGGTGATGGGAGGGTGATCTCCTGCGTCAGCTCCTTTCCTGGGACGGTTCAGCCCCTCTGACAGCAGAGCCTTCACCTAGAGGGGGATAGACCACGTCAAGGCTGGTTATCATAGTCTCAACGTAGGCTTGCTGCTCTGGGATCAGTTTCACTGTATTGGCTGGTTTTCATAGCGTCTCAGCGTAGGCTTGCTGCTCTGGGATCAGTTTCACTGTATTGGCTGGTTTTCATTGAGTCTCAACGTAGGCTTGCTGCTCTGGGATCAGTTTCACTGTATTGGCTGGTTTTCATAGCGTCTCAGCGTAGGCTTGCTGCTCTGGGATCAGTTTCACTGTATTGGCTGGTTTTCATTGAGTCTCAACGTAGGCTTGCTGCTCTGGGATCAGTTTCACTGTATTTTGTCTTGGCACAATTTTTTGAAGGTAACTTCCAAATTATGTAATTCGGGGCAGTATGCAATAAACAATAACCTGAATTCATCACGTTACACATTAAATCAGTGTGAGTCCTTGTCTATTTGATAGGTTTGTCCTCTTGTTAGAGTATACATGTTTTATCTGTGTGTGTGTGTGTGTGTGTGTGTGTGTGTGTGTGTGTGTGTGTGTGTGTGTGTGTGTGTGTGTGTGTGCATGTGTGCGTGCGTGCGTACATGTCTTTGTATCGGTGTGTGAACTCCTCAGTCTCAGACTGCTTCCTGATTCTCCGCCAGTCTCCTAAAGTTCACACACTTTCTCCAGCCAATCTTACGCTTTTAGAATCTCCGACGCTGAGTTTGCAAGTGCACACTCCTGGAATAAGAGTTGGAGAAATAGTGGAAGCACACGCAGCTTCGGTGTCGCTCTGCTCTCACCTCCTGAGCCCAGAAGGGGTTGTTAGCCTGCTGTCTGAGTGTCCCCTTCAGGTCAAAGTTGTCGTGGTAGTGGTTGGTCTCAGTACGGGGGTAGCTGATATAACCCTGGGTGTACAGACGCTCTGCTATCTGCATGGTGTGCTGTGGACCCATTCCTAAAATGGAAGAAAACACAGCACTTTCAATTCACACTTCAGAGGAACAGTTGTAATACATTTGTGCCATCCTTGATGATTGTGAATGCAGTGTATCCACTTCTGAATGACTGGGCTACTGGCTGAATGACTGGGCTACTGGCTGAATGACTGGGCTACTGGCTGAATGGCTCGGCTACTGGCTGAATGACTGGGCTACTGGCTGAATGACTGGGCTACTGGCTGAATGACTGGGCTACTGGCTGAATGACTGGGCTACTGGCTGACTGGCTTGACTACTGGCTGAATGGCTGGGCTACTGGCTGACTGGCTTGACTACTGGCTGAATGGCTGGGCTACTGGCTGAATGGCTGGGCTACTGGCTGAATGGCTGGGCTACTGGCTGAATGGTTTGACTACTGGCTGAATGGCTTGACTACTGGCTGAATGGCTTGACTACTGGCTGAATGGCTTGACTACTGGCTGAATGGTTTGACTACTGGCTGAATGGTTTGACTACTGGCTGAATGGCTTGACTACTGGCTGAATGGCTTGACTACTGGCTGAATGGCTTGACTACTGGCTGAATGGCTTGACTACTGGCTGAATGGTTTGACTACTGGCTGAATGGTTTGACTACTGGCTGAATGGCTTGACTACTGGCTGAATGGTTTGACTACTGGCTGAATGGTTTGACTACTGGCTGAATGGCTTGACTACTGGCTGAATGGCTTGACTACTGGCTGAATGGTTTGACTACCGGCTGAATGGCTTGACTACTGGCTAAATGGCTGAATGACTTGACTACTGGCTGAATGGCTGGGCTACTGGCTGAATGGCTGGGCTACTGGCTGAATGGCTGGGCTACTGGCTGAATGGCTTGACTACTGGCTGAATGGCTTGACTACCGGCTGAATGGTTTGACTACCGGCTGAATGGCTTGACTACCGGCTGAATGGTTTGACTACCGGCTGAATGGTTTGACTACCGGCTGAATGGTTTGACTACCGGCTGAATGGTTTGACTACCGGCTGAATGGTTTGACTACCGGCTGAATGGCTTGACTACTGGCTGAATGGTTTGACTACTGGCTGAATGGTTTGACTACTGGCTGAATGGTTTGACTACTGGCTGAATGGTTTGACTACCGGCTGAATGGCTTGACTACTGGCTAAATGGCTGAATGACTTGACTACTGGCTGAATGGCTGAATGGCTGGGCTACTGGCTGAATGGCTGGGCTACTGGCTGAATGGCTGGGCTACTGGCTGAATGGCTTGACTACTGGCTGAATGGCTTGACTACTGGCTGAATGGTTTGACTACTGGCTGAATGGTTTGACTACTGGCTGAATGGTTTGACTACTGGCTGAATGGTTTGACTACTGGCTGAATGGTTTGACTACTGGCTGAATGGCTTGACTACTGGCTGAATGGCTGAATGGCTGGGCTACTGGCTGAATGGCTGAATGGCTGGGCTACTGGCTGAATGGCTGGGCTACTGGCTGAATGGCTGGGCTACTGGCTGAATGGCTGGGCTACTGGCTGAATGGCTGGGCTACTGGCTGAATGGCTGGGCTACTGGCTGAATGGCTGGGCTACTGGCTGAATGGCTGGGCTACTGGCTGACTGGCTGACTGGCTTGACTACTGGCTGAATGGCTGGGCTACTGGCTGAATGGCTGGGCTACTGGCTGAATGGCTGGGCTACTGGCTGAATGGCTGGACTACTGGCTGAATGGCTGGGCTACTGGCTGAATGGTTTGACTACTGGCTGACTGGCTTGACTACTGGCTGAATGGCTTGACTACTGGCTGAATGGCTGGGCTACTGGCTGAATGGCTGGGCTACTGGCTGAATGGCTGGGCTACTGGCTGAATGGCTGGGATACTGGCTGAATGGCTGGGCTACTGGATGAATGGCTTGACTACTGGCTGAATGGCTTGACTACTGGCTGAATGGTTTGACTACTGGCTGAATGGCTGAATGGCTGGGCTACTGGCTGAATGGCTGAATGGCTGGGCTACTGGCTGAATGGCTGAATGGCTGGGCTACTGGCTGAATGGCTGGGCTACTGGCTGAATGGCTGGGCTACTGGCTGAATGGCTGAATGGCTGGGCTACTGGCTGAATGGCTGAATGGCTTGGCTACTGGCTGAATGGCTTGACTACTGGCTGAATGGCTGGGCTACTGGCTGAATGGCTGGGCTACTGGCTGGATGGCTGGGCTACTGGCTTCACTGGTTTGCCTACTGGCTGAATGGCTTGACTACTGGCTGAATGGCTTGACTACTGGCTGAACGGATGCTAATGTCTGTGCTGTGATTGGTGGTCTCACCTAGAGAGGAGCTGGCCACTCGAAGCATCTCCACGGTGTTCAAGGCCAGAGGTCTCTGCTTGGCCTTCTCCTTCTTACTCACCGACTCCACCTTCAGGACGGGAAGACAACTACACCTTTTATAAAGGCGCTTTTTTGACTGCGTTTACACAGGCAGCCCAATTCTGATCTTTTAACCAATCATATCAGATATTTTGCCCAAAATTGGCTCACACATAGCCAATGCCTGTCACGTTATCAGGTTCATCTCACAGGCACTTCAGCTAAGAAGTAGGCTACAAGTGAATGAAGACAGACACATTTTTATTTATTATTATTATTTTTTTTTTTTTTAGGGTAGCCTAGTGGTTAGAGTGTAGAGGCGGCAGGTAGCCTAGTGGTTAGAGTGTAGCCTAGGCGGCAGCCTAGTGGTTAGCCTAGTGGTTAGAGTGTGGTTAGAGGTAGAGGCGGCAGGTAGCCTAGTGGTTAGAGTGAGGCGGCAGAGGTGGTTAGAGTGTAGAGGCGGCAGGGTAGCCTAGTGGTTAGAGTGTAGCCTAGTGGTTAGGCAGGGTAGCCTAGTGGTTAGAGCGTTGGACTAGTAACCGGAAGGTGGTTAGCGTTGGACTAGTAACCGGAAGGTTGCGAGTTCAAACCCCTGAGCTGACAAGGTACAAATCTGTCGTTCTGCCCCTGAAAAGGCAGTTAACCCACTGTTCCCAGGCCGCCATTGAAAATAAGAATGTGTTCTTAACTGACTTGCCTGGTTAAATAAAGGTAAAATAAAAAAAATAAAAAATGGTTCATGTTCATGCCAGCTAGCTAGGCTATACTCCTGTTGTAAAGACAAACAATGAGCTTAATATTAGGAATGCCGATAAATAGTAGGCCTAGCCTATAGAAAGCTGATGGGATGCTCCTATTTTTAGTAGAGGCCATCACTATGTTTTCTCACGCAATTCCTTTAGAAATGTTGCACAACATGAACTCATGGGATCTAATGAAGTGTTTGATTAGATTTTCGATTACATTTGCATTGATGTCAGAGTGATTAAAGGGGCAATAGAGAGCGGAGTGCCAGGCAGTAAGCAAGTTTGGTAGGCTACTAACGACCATCAGAGGAACAGAGACAGAAAGAGAGAGAGAGAGACAGAGAGAAAAAAAGACAGGAAGCTAGAACAGGCAGAGAGATAGGCAGCTAGACAAGCAGAGAGACTAGCAGAGAGACAGGCAGCTAGACAGGTAGAGACAGGCAGCTAGAACAGGCAGAGAGACAGGCAGAGAGACAGGCAGAGAGACAGGCAGAGAGACAGGCAGAGAGACAGACAGCTAGACAGGTAGAGACAGGCAGCTAGAACAGGTAGAGACACAGGCAGCGAGACAGGCAGAGAGACAGGTCTTACCTTGGCCTCTCTGGAGGTCTTAGTCATGTTGACAAACATCTGTCCCACCTCTCTGTCAAAGACCCTCACCCTGTCCCAGTCCAGAGTCAGAGGAGACTCTTTCCCTTTGAAAACCTACAGAACAACATTACATTTATTATGTTAGACTAATGGCTCTTTGAGCACCTGTTTGCTTCTGAGAGTATCCAAGGTCATCTTTGGGTGTTGTTGAGGGAGAAGGGTCAGGATATAAAATATTTACTCAAAGAAGCACCCCATTCCCACATGAAACCCTCTGACAGGCTTTTTTGGGGGGAGCTCGCCTTAGCCTGTATGACAGTGGAGGATGGTGGGAGGAGCTCAAGGAGGATGGGCTCATTGTAATGGCTGAAATGGAATAAATGGTACAGATTCAAACATGTTTTCCATATGTTTGATGGGTTTAATACCTTTCAATTTATTCCATTCCAGCCATTACAATGAGCACATCCTCCTATATCGCCATCCACCAGCCTACACTGCTGTAACACACAGTAAGGTCTCTGGTTTGAGGGACTGGATCTAGGGTTAAGGTTAGGTTCGAGGTTAGGGACGAGGTTAGGGTCGAGGTTAGGGTCGAGGTTAAGGTCGAGGTTAAGGTCGAGGTTAAGGTCGAGGTTAGGGTCGAGGTTAGGGTCGAGCTTAAGGTCGAGGTTAGGGACGAGGTTAAGGTCGAGGTTAGGGACGAGGTTAGGGACGAGGTTAAGGTCGAGGTTAGGGACGAGGTTAGGGTCGAGGTTAGGGACGAGGTTAAGGTCGAGGTTAGGGACGAGGTTAAGGTCGAGGTTAAGGTCGAGGTTAGGGACGAGGTTAAGGTCGAGGTTAAGGTCGAGGTTAGGGACGAGGTTAAGGTCGAGGTTAGGGACGAGGTTAAGGTCGAGGTTAGGGACGAGGTTAAGGTCGAGGTTAGGGACGAGGTTAGGTTCGAGGTTAGGGACGAGGTTAGGGACGAGGTTAAGGTCGAGGTTAGGGACAAGGTTAAGGTAGAGGTTAGGTTCGAGGTTAAGGTAGAGGTTAGGAACGAGGTTAGGGACGAGGTTAAGGTCGAGGTTAGGGACGAGGTTAAGGTCGAGGTTAGGTTCGAGGTTAGGGACGAGGTTAGGGACGAGGTTAAGGTCAAGGTTGAGGTTAGGGACGAGGTTAAGGTCGAGGTTAGGGACGAGGTTAGGGACTAGGTTAGGGACTAGGTTAGGGACTAGGTTAAGGTCGAGGTGAGGGTCGAGGTTAAGGTCGAGGTTAGGGTCGAGGTTAGGGTCGAGGTTAAGGTCGAGGTTAAGGTCGAGGTTAGGGACGAGGTTAGGGACGAGGTTAGGGTCGAGGTTAGCCTTAAAGGAACACTTCAGGATTTTTTTTTTTTTACATAGAATAATCCTGATGTATCTTTTTAAAGACTCGGTTTAGGGTTGGGGGCTCACCTTAGCCTGTATGACCCAGTAGGTCTCTGGTTTGAAGGACTGGATCTAGGGTTAAGGTTAGGTTCGAGGTTAGGGACGAGGTTAAGGTCGAGGTTAGGGACAAGGTTAAGGTAGAGGTTAGGTTCGAGGTTAAGGTAGAGGTTAGGAACGAGGTTAGGGACGAGGTTAAGGTCGAGGTTAGGGACGAGGTTAAGGTCGAGGTTAGGGTCGAGGTTAAGGTCGAGGTTAGGGACGAGGTTAAGGTCGAGGTTAGGGACGAGGTTAAGGTCGAGGTTAAGGTCGAGGTTAAGGTCGAGGTTAGGGACGAGGTTAAGGTAGAGGTTAGGGACGAGGTTTAATCCTGATGTATCTTTTTAAAGACTCGGTTTAGGGTTGGGGGCTCACCTTAGCCTGTATGACCCAGTAGGTCTCTGGTTTGAAGGACTGGATCTTGTCGTGGCGCTCCACACAGAAGCCCAGTGTGGGGGTCTGACATGGCCCAAAGGAGATCAGGGATGAGTCCAGGTTACCATATTTACCCTGGAAGTACTTGGTCTGGAAGCTGGAACGCATTCCAAAAAACAGGACAGCACCACTGGCATCAGCATAGTTGACACAATAACCTCAACATTGGCTGAATTAAAAATCAGTCAAACTCTGTGGCTCTTTCTCAACAACAACAAACAAAAAAATCCTCTCTCCTCACCTTCATTGCACTGATCTGAAATAACTGACCAGGTGAAAGCCTGATGAGGGTAGGAGAGTCTAGGGGTAGTGTAGTCAAGTATAGACTAGGGTTGGAGAGTCTAGGGTAGGGCAATGGAGTCTAGGGTAGACAGTCTAGATAGGGGGCAGTCTAGGGTAGGGCAGTCTAGGGTAGGGCAGTCTAGGGTAGGGCAGTCTAGGGTAGGGCAGTCTAGGGTAGGGCAGTCTAGGGTAGGCAAGTCTAGGGTAGGCAAGTCTAGGGTAGGCAAGTCTAGGGTAGGCAAGTCTAGGGTAGGGTGGGGCAGTCTAGGGTGGGGCAGTCTAGGGTAGGGTAGGGCAGTCTAGGGTGGGGCTGTCTGGGGTAGGGTACGGAAGTCTGGGGTAGGATAGGGTAGTCTGGGGTAGGGTAGGGCAGTCTGGGGTAGGGTAGGGCAGTCTGGGGTAGGGTAGGGCAGGGTAGGGTAGGGCAGTCTGGGGTAGGGTAGGGCAGTCTGGGGTAGGGTAGGGCAGTCTGGGGTAGGGTAGGGCAGTCTGGGGTAGGGTAGGGCAGTCTGGGGTAGGGTAGGGCAGTCTGGGGTAGGGTAGGGAAATCTGGGGTAGGGAAGTCTGGGGTAGGGCAGTCTGGGGTAGGGCAGTCTGGGGTAGGGAAGTCTGGGGTAGGGTAGGGAAGTCTGGGGTAGGGCAGTCTGGGGTAGGGAAGTATGGGGTAGGGTAGGGCAGTATAGGGTTGGGCAATATAGGGTAGGGTAGGGCAGTATGGGGTAGGGTAGGGAAGTATGGGGTAGGGTAGGGAAGTATGGGGTAGGGTAAGGCAGTCTGGGGTAGGGGAATGTAGAGTTGTGTATGTTTGTGTAGGGTTGGGTAATGTAGGGTAGTGTAAAGCTGTGTGGGGTAGGTTTGTGAAGGATTGTGTAGGGTAGTGTAGGGTAGTACAGGGTAGTGTAGGGTTGTGTATTGTAGGGTTGTGTAGTGTAGGGTAGTGTAGTGTAGTGTAGGGTAGTGTAGGGTAGTGTATTGTAGTGTACCAGGTGAAGGATTGTGTAGGGTAGTGTAGGGTAGTACAGGGTAGTGTAGGGTTGTGTATTGTAGGGTTGTGTAGTGTAGGGTTGTGTAGTGTAGCGTAGGGTTGTGTAGGGTAGTGCAGGTTTGTGTATTGTTGTGTAGTGTAGGATAGTATAGGGTAGTGTATGGTTGTGTAGGGCAGTGTATTGTAGGGTTGTGTTGGGTAGGGTTGTGTAGAGTTGTGTAGTGTAGGATAGTGTAGTGTTGGGTTGTGTAGTGTAGTGTAGGGTATTGTAGTGTAGTGTAGGGTAGTGTATTGTAGTGTAGGGTAGTGTTGTGTAGGGTAGTGTATTGTAGTGTATTGTAGTGTAGGGTAGTGTATTGTAGTGTAGTGTAGTGTAGGGTAGTGTATTGTAGTGTATTGTAGTGTAGGGTAGTGTATTGTAGTGTAGTGTAGGGTAGTGTAGGGTAGTGTATTGTAGTGTATTGTAGTGTACCAGGTGAAGGCCAACTCTCTCTGTATATATATGTCGTGTTGGAATGGGGTGTGTTGTCGGGTCGTGAAGTGTACCGGGTGAATGCACAGCCAATGCGCAGGTCCAGCTCCTGCCGGGCGTCTACGGACAGAGCTTCGTTACGGTTGGGCTCTCCCAGCTTATTCATGGCTGCCCAGATGTCGGTGTCGGTGATGGAGCTGAACTTGGCTCGGTAGACGGTCCGTTCACTGCCGTACGGACGGTTCATCACCGGCTCAATGGCGTCCAGGACCTGGGAAAGTAACAACCTTGTAATAACTGTTATGAATAAGCTTAAATAAAACACTTTCCAACCTAGAGAGGCTGGGTTAAGACCAGCAGCAAGGAGAGGCTGGGTTAAGACCAGCAGCAAGGAGAGGGTGGGTTAAGACCAGCAGCAGAGAGGGTGGGTTAAGACCAGCAGCAAGGAGAGGGGGTTAAGACCAGCAGCAAGGAGAGGGTGGGTTAAGACCAGCAGCAAGGAGAGGGTGGGTTAAGACCAGCAGCAAGGAGAGGGTGGGTTAAGACCAGCAGCAAGGAGAGGGTGGGTTAAGACCAGCAGCAAGGAGAGGCTGGGTTAAGACCAGCAGCAAGGAGAGGCTGGGTTAAGACCAGCAGCAGAGAGGGTGGGTTAAGACCAGCAGCAAGGAGAGGGTGGGTTAAGACCAGCAGCAAGGAGAGGGTGGGTTAAGACCAGCAGCAAGGAGAGGATGGGTTAAGACCAGCAGCAAGGAGAGGGTGGGTTAAGACCAGCAGCAAGGAGAGGCTGGGTTAAGACCAGCAGCAAGGAGAGGACCAGCAGCAAGGAGAGGGTGGGTTAAGACCAGCAGCAAGGAGAGGGTGGGTTAAGACCAGCAGCAAGGAGAGGGTGGGTTAAGACCAGCAGCAAGGAGAGGGTGGGTTAAGACCAGCAGCAAGGAGAGGGTGGGTTAAGACCAGCAGCAAGGAGAGGGTGGGTTAAGACCAGCAGCAAGGAGAGGGTGGGTTAAGACCAGCAGCAAGGAGAGGGTGGGTTAAGACCAGCAGCAAGGAGAGGGTGGGTTAAGACCAGCAGCAAGGAGAAGACCAGCAGCAAGGAGAGGATGGGTTAAGACCAGCAGCAAGGAGAGGGTGGGTTAAGACCAGCAGCAAGGAGAGGGTGGGTTAAGACCAGCAGCAAGGAGAGGGTGGGTTAAGACCAGCAGCAAGGAGAGGGTGGGTTAAGACCAGCAGCAAGGAGAGGGTGGGTTAAGACCAGCAGCAAGGAGAGGGTGGGACCAGCAGCAAGGAGAGGGTGGGTTAAGACCAGCAGCAAGGAGAGGGTGGGTTAAGACCAGCAGCAAGGAGAGGGTGGGTTAAGACCAGCAGCAAGGAGAGGGTGGGTTAAGACCAGCAGCAAGGAGAGGGTGGGTTAAGACCAGCAGCAAGGAGAGGGTGGGTTAAGACCAGCAGCAAGTGACGCCTCTAGCACTGCAGTGCCTTAGACCGCCGAGTCACTCGGAAGGCCCTGCTGTAGTGACACAGCCTGGGATCGAACCCGGATCTGTAGTGACGCCTCTAGCACTAGAGAACGTAACGTTGAATTGGGGTTACCTCAAAGCAGATGTTCTCTCCCTCTTTGTCGCAGTCCAACCACAAAACCACGTAGTCACATCCCTTGCCTTCAACCTGGAGAAAGACAGTGACAGAATTATTTATTTATTTTTTACAAAGGAGAGCAATCAACTGATATAGAGGAGGGGGCTGGAACAGCTACATGAACGATTGACAGGAAAACAACCCTGTTTCCAAAGGTCAAAACCCCTTCAGCTGTGACTAGAGACACAGACGAACCTGTAGGAACTTGACCATGTTGAGTTTGGGGTTGGCCTCCTTCTTCTCAGTAGGGGCTTTAGTGAAGAGTTCAGCTGGATCCACCTTGTCCCAGTTATTATACTTCCCTGGAGAGAGGGAGAGGGGGACAGAACAGGCACCGGAGTTATCAACTCATCCCACTAAGATTTGAGACACAGATTGAATCCAGTCAAAAATGTCAGATTTAGCCTAAAATCAACAACAACAACAACAACAAAAAACCTACCTATGAAATCCAAACTCATCACGTGCCCACACACTGATGTCATCTTAAAGCGCACGCTCTGGCCTGAGAAAGTGCCCATGTACTCGTGGACCGAACATGCTCCGTTGAGACCTTTACGACTGGAGCAGCTGCCTGGGGTTAAGAAGAGGAACATGAGGAGTTAAACCTGGATCTATGGCGTCTCCTAAGTGGCACACTATTTCCTATTGGTTGGCACTATATATAGTGTTATGGTTCCATTTGGGACACACACACACACACACACACACACACACACACACACACACACACACACACACACACACACACACACACAACATTGTAGACTATATACTCTGAACCACTTGATGAAAAGAACCAACAGAGGAACATATAAAATCCATCCTTAAAATAGTGTGACTTGTAAAAGGTGGTAATTCTCCCAGACTACCCGAGATGACTACCCGAGGAGACTACCCGAGGGGACTACCCGAGGAGACTACCCGAGGAGACTACCCGAGGAGACTACCCGAGGAGACTACCCGAGGAGACTACCCTTGTTTTAAAAAATACCTTTTGAGGACCCATCTCGTCTACATGTGACAAGATGTGAAATGGAAAAGCTACCTAGCTGACTTGCCTTGGTCAAACTAATCAAATATTTTTGTAGAAATGTCACGACTTATTGAAAATACAGATTCAAACTATTTTGGGAGGTTATTTTACACAACAAAAAAAACGGAAGCTAATAGCATGATTCATCTCTTATTAAAAAAAAAGGATTTCAAAGTATATCAAGGCTAAACCATAGCGGAAACTCCATTTCCCTTCCCCTGACCCTGTCATGGGGCTCATACTACCTGAGCTAAACGCTACGTCGTGACGAAGTAAAGTTAATGACATGCCTCTCTCAAGGCTGAATGCTAATGGCGGTACATGCATGGTAAAGACCATGGTAATGAGAGACACAACAAGCCAGTGACGGAGTGACCCCCCTTTCTACCCATCTCTAGCTGTGAAGCTGACCCCCACCACCCTTACAATCCCAGGTGCATAAATACATCCCTGGTTCGAGACGATGGACATCAGCTCTGAACGAACCAAAGGGTACCAAGAGCAGCAGCAGCCGAGACAGAAAGCTACAGAAACACACAGAACAGCAGAGACAGAAAGAGACTCCAGAACCGGAAGCCAGAACTCACTCCAGAACTCAACATGCAACAGCTCCAGGTGAGATACAAAGAGATCCATAACAACAGAAGCTGTAACTAGCCAGTGGTACTCTCCAGGTGATGTGTGATCAGGGGCTAGGGACTAGAGCTAACTTTCACTATGACTGCTCTTGATTCTCATTGGCTATGCTGTGGGGCATAATGTAAAGACAGACTATGTGCTTTGATTTTCCTCCTTTGCTATTGGCTCATTCTTTCCATTAGGCTCATTCTTATAGCAGAGTATGAGCAACAGTGCTACTGAGTGATCAAGGTCAAACCGTCAAATGAATTATTTGTTTAATTATTCGTTTGAGTTTTGATTAGAAGGGTTTTATGGTACAAGAGTTGAATGTAGCTCGGAATTTTCTGGCATTTGGACAAATTCCTTTTAACAGATTAAAGAGATGGAAAAAAAATAAAAGTAATTTAAGCTAAGGCTAGTTTTTGTCTTTAGTTGCACAGATGTAATGTTTACTCCCTGGTGTTTTATATCCACTCAGCTTCAGCTGCCAGTAGCCTAATGACAGGACATTATATCATTAAACCAGAGACAGTACATCCCTGGGTTTAACAATGATATTCAACCCCCTTGTGTTTTCTGTTTTCAGCTCCAACTCAACATTGATACTCAAAAACTCTGTTTTCTCCCTGTGTGTGTTCTCCTATGCAGCACCTGCGTCTGCTACTCCTGTGTGTGCTGGCCCTGCGTCAGGGCCTGTGTGTGCCCCTGGGTGGCCAGTGTGTGGAAGAGAGCTTCTGCACTAGCAGCCTGCAGGAGTACCACGCACAGCTAGTCAGCCTGCCCAACCGCCTTAACGAACGCAGTGTAGCCGCCTGGAACTACGTGTGAGTACCTTTACTGTATGGATGGACTGATTGGAAGAATGTATTAGACTACTAAGATGCATGTACAGCCACACACTTATGAGTACTGAATCACCAATGCATCCTTGGATACTAGGCTTCGGAGACTGTGTGTAAATGCACGTTTCCATCCTAAGGATATGTTCTTCTTCCTTCAATTGTAACTTGGTTCCGAGTCTGACAATCTTGTTGTTTTCTCTTCCTCCTTCCAGGGAGAAAATTGACTTGAACCGGGTGCCTCCAGTCCTTTATGAAGCCAACTGCCTTGAAAGCCACTCCTGTAAGGGTCTGGACAGCACCCTCGGGTTAGAGACCATCCCCATCACCCTCAGGATGCCCGTGCTGAGGAAAAACCCCCGCTGTACCTCCTTCTCCCTGGAGTTCGAGCCCATCAACATAGCCTGTATATGCGCCACTTCCAGACAAAGTGGATTTCTAACCGATCGATTCTAAAATATTAAAAGTATTTATTTATTTTGGCTATAAATGTTGAGGCTATAAATTAGATTGAATGTGTGTTTTGAAAGTATTTTTTTTTGACAGTAGGGTAAAGATTATTATTATTACTATTATTGTTGTTATTGTTGACATCACTCAGTATAAGTTCCAACTCTCATGTTAGTTGTTTGCCACAATGACATCGAAAATGTATTGGTCAAGAAGAAGTCAATTGTTCCCTTATCATCTGCTAAAGGCTTAAAACAGACAATAAACTAATTTTACAGCACCAAAAACACGTGTTTCTCTGTTGCTTTACATGGAGTTAATCATATTAAATAAGGAGTTACTCACAAGATGAACGATAACTAACTACTGCTGCTGCTGCTGGCTTTTCCCTGGTACATTGTCGTTGATTCCTAGCTTGCTAGGTGTTTACAATAAGGAAGCTAGCTTGTTGCTTTAACATAGTAAACATTAGAGATCACTTACCTTTAGATAGGATTTTGGCAATTGACTGAGCCAACGACGGCTTCTCCGCCACCATCAAAACTGTCTTCATGACTGGAAACAGCACAGCAACACTAAGTTAGCTAGCCGGCTGAGAACAAATAGCTGCTATTTACAAAATGTAAATAACAAAATTATATTGAGATGTGATTAGAAGTTCTAAGAAGCATAAGTGCCACGGAAAAGCTAATTGTCAAGTTAGTGGCTAGCACAAAAGAAACACAACGCCGCCATGACAGTTTCTAGATGCTTTTCCGGTTGAAAGTGTAACCTAACCGGAAGTAGATACGACATATTGGTAAATTGATTATCGGCTTGGTACGGGTCGACAGAGCTGCAAACTCTCACGCATTGGCCGTGAGACACACGCGTTTGATCCTATTCTCACACTCACACGACACACCTCTTAAATCTCACGCATTGAAAAGTACTGCTTTTATTTTTTCTAATGAGTCCGTTGTATAGTCAGTGCGTTAACTTTTCAACTGCGCTCCAAAACGTTTTGAAGTAGGCGCATCTGCGACTGCAATTTAACATCATGAGCGTAACCTCTATCATTGTCTGTTATTTGTATATTGTTGTATTGTTATTATTATTAACAACAAATCAATACAAAGGTACATGGGGGAACACAAGTATATTTAAATAATATACAAAGGACAATTGGGCTAGAGATTGGGCTGCGTATCCCCTCTAGCACCAGGGTCAGCTGTACCCCCTCTAGCACCAGGGTCAGCTGTACCCCCTCTAGCACCAGAGTCAGCTGTCCCCCTCTAGCACCAGGGTCAGCTGCGTACCCCCTCTAGCACCAGGGTCAGCGCCCTCTCGAATGTTGTTTTTTGCCATCATTGTAAGCCTGCCACACACACACTATATGATACATTTATTAAACTTAAGAATGAGTGTGAGTTTTTGTCACAACCCAGCTCGTGGGAAGTGACAAAGAGCTCTTAAAGAGCTGCAGGTCACAAATAATAATAATATAATAATAATCAATCATTTTGCTCTTTGTTTAACCATCTTACATATAAAACCTTATTTGTTTATCAAAAATGGTGAATAACTCACCACAGGTTAATGAGAAGGGTGTGCTTGAAAAGATGCACATAATGGCAATGTTGGGTTGTATTTGGAGAGAGTCTTGGTCTTAAATCATTTTCCACACAGTCTGTGCCTGTATTTAGTTTTCATGCTAGTGAGGGCTGAGAATTCACTCTCACATAGGTACGTGGTTGCAAAGGGCATCAGTGTCTAACATGCTGACCACACCGCTCGCATCGCGTGCCGCGAGCTTTGCAAAATAAATGTACACTTACATGTGCCAATGAGCGTCTGTGTTGCCAAGCTGTAAAATAGAAGTAAATTATATTTGTGACACTGAACGCGGTGCAAGTCCTGCCTTTCCCATCTCCTCATTGGTTTATAGAAGCAGATACCCGTGTGCCATCTCCTCATTGGTTATCACCATGTGGGTGATTGAAAATTGAACTGAGGTAGGTCAGTCGTGGGATTACTATAAACATTTAGATGCCAATCACCATATAAAGTCCAAAGAAGAAAAAGCCTGGAAGGAGGAGAGGTGACTAGAAACGATTCGGTTGACCGTTTTATGTGTCGATTAACTGTGGGAGTGGAGGACCTTGTGCATTTCAGGTAAAATAACAACTCAACATTTATATCCCAGGGAAAATTAGCTAGCAACAGCAAGCTAGCTAAATAGGACAAATTAGCTAGCAACTGAAACCTAGCTAGCTAAATTGCCATAAATGTTTAATGCTTTTCGACCTGTCCCAAAATTAATATAATTGGCACAGAGTTTTTGATATTTCAAGCTGTGTGTCGTGATTGCGTTTGGTGTGGAGGGACAAATTCAATTTGTGCACGATGGTGCACGCTCGTGTCCGTTCTGGGCATGGTGTTAACAGCGCAATTTGCTAAGGCAGGATACTCTGAGCGCAGCCCAATCCAGAAATCTGGCAGTGGCTTCTGATTGAATTACATTTTCACAGAACCGCTTGTTGAAATTTCGATGAGGGTCTCTTGTTCAGATATCGGTAAGTGCACTGGAGGCAGGAGCTGAAAGGGTTAACGAATCCAGTTGTTTGTGTCTTCCGTTTCAGCAAAGTACCTGCGTTATTGCGCACCCAGCTCACTCAGGTGCTTCGCTATATAACATTTGACATTGTCCGTAAGCTAGAGTTCATTTACACACAGAAAATCATACAACGATGGAAAGACCTGTGTGTTGTCCTTGTTAATGCAGACAGAGAAGAGCTCCAACTTGTCCCTGTAATCCTAGATTCAGATCATTCAGGCGAGAAAATACATCACCCAGATAGGCCAGTCGTGTGAGAAACTCGTCATCATCAAGCGGTCAGACAAGTGAAAATTATAATCAGTAAAGAAAACTTCAAGCTTGTCTCTCAATTTAAAAAAAACGTGTCAATACTTTGTCCCTTGATAACCAGCGCACTTCTGTATGTTGTAAAAGTGTTACATGGTCGCTGCCCATGTCATTGCATAGTGAATAAAATACACAAGAGTTCAGGGCCTTGCTTTAACAAAGTTAACCATTTTCACTATAGTGTCCAAAACGTCATTCAAGCTGTCAGGCATTCCATCGGCAGCAAGAGCCTCTCGGTGGATGCTGCAGTGCACCCAAGTGGCGTCGGGAGCAACTGCTGGCACCCCTCTACTATGTCTCCGTGTCATAGCTTTTGCGCCATCAGTACAGATACCAAAACATCTTGACCACCAAAGTCCATTTGATGTCACAAAGCTGCCCAGTACTTTAAAGATATCCTCTCATGTCCTGGTTTCCAGTGGTTTGCAGAAGAGGATGTCTTCCTAAACTGACCCCCCATAAATGTAACAGACATATACCAGGAGCTGTGCCAGGCCTGCCAGGCCTGTTGACTCATCCAGCTGTAACAGACATATACCAGGAGCTGTGCCAGGCCTGTTGACTCATCCAGCTGTAACAGACATATACCAGGAGCTGTGCCAGGCCCTGTTGACTCATCCAGCTGTAACAGACATATACCAGGAGCTGTGCCAGGCCCGTCACGTCTGTTGACCCATCCAGCTGTAACAGACATATACCAGGAGCTGTGCCAGGCCCTGTTGACTCATCCAGCTGTAACAGACATATACCAGGAGCTGTGCCAGGCCTGCCAGGCCTGTTGACTCATCCAGCTGTAACAGACATATACCAGGAGCAGTGCCAGGCCACGTCTGTTGACTCATCCAGCTGTAACAGACATATACCAGGAGCTGTGCCAGGCCTGCCAGGCCTGTTGACTCATCCAGCTGTAACAGACATATACCAGGAGCTGTGCCAGGCCTGTTGACTCATCCAGCTGTAACAGACATATACCAGGAGCTGTGCCAGGCCTGTTGACTCATCCAGCTGTAACAGACATATACCAGGAGCTGTGCCAGGCCTGCCAGGCCTGTTGACTCATCCAGCTGTAACAGACATATACCAGGAGCTGTGCCAGGCCTGTTGACTCATCCAGCTGTAACAGACATATACCAGGAGCTGTGCCAGGCCTGCCAGGCCTGTTGACTCATCCAGCTGTAACAGACATATACCAGGAGCAGTGCCAGGCCACGTCTGTTGACTCATCCAGCTGTAACAGACATATACCAGGAGCTGTGCCAGGCCCTGTTGACACATCCAGCTGTAACATACATATACCAGGAGCTGTGCCAGGCCCTGTTGACTCATCCAGCTGTAACAGACATATACCAGGAGCTGTGCCAGGCCCTGTTGACTCATCCAACTGTAGCAGACATATACCAGGAGCTGTGCCAGGCCCTGTTGACTCATCCAGCTGTAACAGACATATACCAGGAGCTGTGCCAGGCCCTGTTGACTCATCCAGCTGTAACAGACATATACCAGGAGCTGTGCCAGGCCCTGTTGACTCATCCAGCTGTAACAGACATATACCAGGAGCTGTGCCAGGCCCTGTTGACTCATCCAGCTGTAACAGACATATACCAGGAGCTGTGCCACGTCTGTTGACTCATCCAGCTGTAACAGACATATACCAGGAGCAGTGCCAGGCCAGACCTGTTGACTCATCCAGCTGTAACAGACATATACCAGGAGCTGTGCCAGGCCCTGTTGACTCATCCAGCTGTAACAGACATATACCAGGAGCTGTGCCAGGCCCTGTTGACTCATCCAGCTGTAACAGACATATACCAGGAGCTGTGCCAGGCCCTGTTGACTCATCCAGCTGTAACAGACATATACCAGGAGCTGTGCCAGGCCCTGTTGACTCATCCAACTGTAGCAGACATATACCAGGAGCTGTGCCAGGCCCTGTTGACTCATCCAGCTGTAACAGACATATACCAGGAGCTGTACCAGGCCTGTTGACTCATCCAGCTGTAACAGACATATACCAGGAGCTGTGCCAGGCCCTGTTGACTCATCCAGCTGTAACAGACATATACCAGGAGCTGTGCCAGGCCCTGTTGACTCATCCAGCTGTAACAGACATATACCAGGAGCTGTGCCAGGCCTGTTGACTCATCCAGCTGTAACAGACATATACCAGGAGCAGTGCCAGGCCACGTCTGTTGACTCATCCAGCTGTAACAGACATATACCAGGAGCTGTGCCAGGCCTGTTGACTCATCCAGCTGTAACAGACATATACCAGGAGCTGTACCAGACCCGCCACGTCTGTTGACTCATCCAGCTGTAACAGACATATACCAGGAGCTGTACCAGGCTGTTGACTCATCCAGCTGTAACAGACATATACCAGGAGCTGTACCAGACCCGCCACGTCTGTTGACTCATCCAGCTGTAACAGACATATACCAGGAGCTGTACCAGGCTGTGGACTCATCCAGCTGTAACAGACATATACCAGGAGCTGTACCAGACCCGCCACGTCTGTTGACTCATCCAGCTGTAACAGACATATACCAGGAGCTGTACCAGGCTGTGGACTCATCCAGCTGTAACAGACATATACCAGGAGCTGTACCAGGCTGTGGACTCATCCAGCTGTAACAGACATATACCAGGAGCTGTGCCAGGCCCGCCACGTCTGTTGACTCATCCAGCTGTAACAGACATATACCAGGAGCTGTGCCAGGCCCGCCACGTCTGTTGACTCATCCAGCTGTAACAGACATATACCAGGAGCTGTGCCAGGCCCGCCACGTCTGTTGACTCATCCAGCTGTAACAGACATATACCAGGAGCTGTACCAGGCTGTTGACTCATCCAGCTGTAACAGACATATACCAGGAGCTGTACCAGGCCCGCCACGTCTGTTGACTCATCCAGCTGTAGCAGACATATACCAGGAGCTGTGCCAGGCCCGCCACGTCTGTTGACTCATCCAGCTGTAGCAGACATATACCAGGAGCTGTGCCAGGCCTGTTGACTCATCCAGCTGTAACAGACATATACCAGGAGCTGTGCCAGGCCCTGTTGACTCATCCAGCTGTAACAGACATATACCAGGAGCTGTGCCAGGCCCTGTTGACTCATCCAACTGTAGCAGACATATACCAGGAGCTGTGCCAGGCCCTGTTGACTCATCCAGCTGTAACAGACATATACCAGGAGCTGTACCAGGCCTGTTGACTCATCCAGCTGTAACAGACATATACCAGGAGCTGTGCCAGGCCCTGTTGACTCATCCAGCTGTAACAGACATATACCAGGAGCTGTGCCAGGCCCTGTTGACTCATCCAGCTGTAACAGACATATACCAGGAGCTGTGCCAGGCCTGTTGACTCATCCAGCTGTAACAGACATATACCAGGAGCAGTGCCAGGCCACGTCTGTTGACTCATCCAGCTGTAACAGACATATACCAGGAGCTGTGCCAGGCCTGTTGACTCATCCAGCTGTAACAGACATATACCAGGAGCTGTACCAGGCCTGCCACGTCTGTTGACTCATCCAGCTGTAACAGACATATACCAGGAGCTGTACCAGGCCTGTTGACTCATCCAGCTGTAACAGACATATACCAGGAGCAGTGCCAGGCCACGTCTGTTGACTCATCCAGCTGTAACAGACATATACCAGGAGCTGTGCCAGGCCTGTTGACTCATCCAGCTGTAACAGACATATACCAGGAGCAGTGCCAGGCCACGTCTGTTGACTCATCCAGCTGTAACAGACATATACCAGGAGCTGTGCCAGGCCTGTTGACTCATCCAGCTGTAACAGACATATACCAGGAGCTGTACCAGGCCTGCCACGTCTGTTGACTCATCCAGCTGTAACAGACATATACCAGGAGCTGTACCAGGCCTGTTGACTCATCCAGCTGTAACAGACATATACCAGGAGCAGTGCCAGGCCACGTCTGTTGACTCATCCAGCTGTAACAGACATATACCAGGAGCTGTGCCAGGCCTGTTGACTCATCCAGCTGTAACAGACATATACCAGGAGCTGTACCAGGCCTGCCACGTCTGTTGACTCATCCAGCTGTAACAGACATATACCAGGAGCTGTACCAGGCTGTGGACTCATCCAGCTGTAACAGACATATACCAGGAGCTGTACCAGGCCTGTTGACTCATCCAGCTGTAACAGACATATACCAGGAGCAGTGCCAGGCCACGTCTGTTGACTCATCCAGCTGTAACAGACATATACCAGGAGCTGTGCCAGGCCTGTTGACTCATCCAGCTGTAACAGACATATACCAGGAGCTGTGCCAGGCCCTGTTGACTCATCCAGCTGTAACAGACATATACCAGGAGCTGTGCCAGGCCCTGTTGACTCATCCAGCTGTAACAGACATATACCAGGAGCTGTGCCAGGCCCTGTTGACTCATCCAACTGTAGCAGACATATACCAGAGCTGTGCCAGGCCCTGTTGACTCATCCAGCTGTAACAGACATATACCAGGAGCTGTACCAGGCCTGTTGACTCATCCAGCTGTAACAGACATATACCAGGAGCTGTGCCAGGCCCTGTTGACTCATCCAGCTGTAACAGACATATACCAGGAGCTGTGCCAGGCCCTGTTGACTCATCCAGCTGTAACAGACATATACCAGGAGCTGTGCCAGGCCTGTTGACTCATCCAGCTGTAACAGACATATACCAGGAGCAGTGCCAGGCCACGTCTGTTGACTCATCCAGCTGTAACAGACATATACCAGGAGCTGTGCCAGGCCTGTTGACTCATCCAGCTGTAACAGACATATACCAGGAGCTGTACCAGGCCTGCCACGTCTGTTGACTCATCCAGCTGTAACAGACATATACCAGGAGCTGTACCAGGCCTGTTGACTCATCCAGCTGTAACAGACATATACCAGGAGCAGTGCCAGGCCACGTCTGTTGACTCATCCAGCTGTAACAGACATATACCAGGAGCTGTACCAGGCTGTGGACTCATCCAGCTGTAACAGACATATACCAGGAGCTGTACCAGGCTGTGGACTCATCCAGCTGTAACAGACATATACCAGGAGCTGTACCAGGCTGTGGACTCATCCAGCTGTAACAGACATATACCAGGAGCTGTACCAGGCTGTGGACTCATCCAGCTGTAACAGACATATACCAGGAGCTGTGCCAGGCCCGCCACGTCTGTGGACTCATCCAGCTGTAACAGACATATACCAGGAGCTGTGCCAGGCCCGCCACGTCTGTTGACTCATCCAGCTGTAACAGACATATACCAGGAGCTGTGCCAGGCCTGTTGACTCATCCAGCTGTAACAGACATATACCAGGAGCTGTGCCAGGCCCGCCACGTCTGTTGACTCATCCAGCTGTAGCAGACATATACCAGGAGCTGTGCCAGGCCCGCCACGTCTGTTGACTCATCCAGCTGTAGCAGACATATACCAGGAGCTGTGCCAGGCCTGTTGACTCATCCAGCTGTAACAGACATATACCAGGAGCTGTGCCAGACCCTCCACGTCTGTTGACTCATCCAGCTGTAA
Organism: Oncorhynchus keta; assembly: GCF_023373465.1. NCBI lineage: Eukaryota > Metazoa > Chordata > Actinopteri > Salmoniformes > Salmonidae > Oncorhynchus > Oncorhynchus keta. Next base: position 8,220,222 of record NC_068434.1, read on the forward strand.
CAGACATATACCAGGAGCAGTGCCAGGCCAGACCTGTTGACTCATCCAGCTGTAACAGACATATACCAGGAGCAGTGCCAGGCCCTGTTGACTCATCCAGCTGTAACAGACATATACCAGGAGCAGTGCCAGGCCAGACCTGTTGACTCATCCAGCTGTAACAGACATATACCAGGAGCTGTGCCAGGCCTGCCACGTCTGTTGACTCATCCAGCTGTAACGCATAGAATTCACTGGCTTGTATGCGAAGCAGTAATTGTTTCAGAACATCTCCTGACATGCCACTGATGCGTCGGGAAACAGTGTTGTTTGATGAAGACATTGTCTGTATAGTTTTTTGGGCCTTTTCCCCCAACATTGTCCCAGTCATATCCACGGCAGCAGGAAGAATGAAGTCCTCCACAATAGTATGGGGCTTGCCTGTCCTAGTGACTCGGTAGCTCACCCTATAAGATGCTTCTAGCCACTTCTTATTAATGGTACCTGTTGCTTTTATACATGTCTTACTACTCGAAAGTAATCTTTATTCTCGCTCAAAAAAAACCTCCCGTGGCTTATTTTTCAAATGGTCATGTTTTGTTTCTAAATGTCTGCGCAAGAGTGAAGGTTTCGTTGAGTTGTGAGATAATACTTGTGCACATTTAACACACTGTAACTGAGGAAAGACACTTCTCCCAATACAAGTGAACCCCAAATCAACGTAGTTCTCATCATATTTACGCCTCTTCGATGGTCCAACGTCCCTGTCTGTTGTTCGGTGCTTTCCCAGGTAAGGGGGCAGTAGCTCTTCGGCTGCATCAGATTCACAACTGTCAGTGTCCGTGCTAGCTGGGCTAACAACAAATGTAGAATTACGGATGCTAGCATTGGATGTGCTCGTGGAAACAGAACAACTTGTGTCATTGACAGGTGCAGGTGTAGTAGTGGCAGTACTACCAGTAGAGCTGGTATGTGTCTCTATGGACGCGGGCCTTACTTTTTTTTAACCATTTATCCATTTTTGAGCAAACGGAATTAGCAGCAGCTACGTTTGGCTACATACAGACCGTTAAGAGAGTAACGGTTAATGTGATTGGATGTTAACTATTTGACTAAGCTACCTATATTTGACATTGTGTTGTTATTTCGCTGAACACTAAATGGTTTAATTTTATTTTTGGCAGTAAAACGAGGCTCCTCAGGTGAGAAAAAAAACCTCAAGCAAATGTAAACGGACTGTTTGAAAATGTGAAATTTTCCCCCAAAGTTTTTTATATTTTTTATGTGAATCACATTTTTATTTGGCATCATTGCAGTTTGGAAATGCCTGCAATAAGGCATGACATAAGGTATAGATGACATAAGGTATAGATGACATAAGGTATAGATGACATAAGGTACAGATAGATACAACATCCTGTTGTAACAAGGCTCGTAATTGTTGTTGAATGAACAAAAGAAAAACAAATCTTTCCTACTGACGAGTCAACGGGGGTTATTTGTAGGTATGTTTTGAGACGTTCCTGGCTTGCTACAGCACTGTGAACCATGTCACATTGAAGCATACGATTGGCCTAGTTATGTTGGGGATCAAGGGGATTGGATGCATTTTACTAAAGAAAAAACCCCTCAAGATAAGAGAGGCGCTGAATAGAGAGCGAGAATGTTCTCCACTGAATTTAACAACTATTATTCTTATTTAAATGTAACCTTTATTTAATTGGCAAGTCAGCTAAGAGCAAATTCTTATTTACAATGACAGCCTACCATAGATGACGCTGGGCCAATAGTAAGCGGCCCCATGGGTCTCCCAATCACGACCGGATGTGATGCAGCCTGGACTCAAACCAGGTACATCTTCTCTCTCACACACACACACACACACACACACACATGGACTGGAAGAGAGTATTCAGGATATTATAGCCACCACACACATGGACTGGAAGAGAGTATTCAGGATATTATAGCCACCACACACATGGACTGGAAGAGAGTATTCAGGATATTATAGCCACCACACACATGGACTGGAAGAGAGTATTCAGGATATTATAGCCACCACACACATGGACTGGAAGAGAGTATTCAGGATATTATAGCCACCACACACATGGACTGGAAGAGAGTATTCAGGATATTATAGCCACCACACACACATGGACTGGAAGAGAGTATGCAGGATATTATAGCCACCACACACACACACATGGACTGGAAGAGAGTATTCAGGATATTATAGCCACCACACACATGGACTGGAAGAGAGTATTCAGGATATTATAGCCACCACACACACACACACACACACACACACACACACACACACACACACACACACACACACACAAATAACATAGACTACCCACAGGGTACACACTGGTTGAAATTACATTGAACCAACGTGTAATGGACGTTGAATTGACGTCTGTGCCCAGTGGGTAATGATTAAAAGACCAAAATTACAAAAGGAAAACATTCTAATCATCCAGAGGTAGCTTCTAGCAGACAAACAGTGTAATTCGTCACAGCAGTTTACCGGCAGACGGCCGCGAGAGACCAGGGGCTAGAGGATAAGTGGCATCTATTGTGATGGACATTTAGTGGTGCATTATAAACGAGACCACAGCGACAGTCAGGTTTGAATATATCAATTGAAGAATCAGGAATGATATGCTGAATGAATGGGTTGGTGGGTTTAGTGGATGAATGAATGATTGAAATGAATGAAAAATGCAAATGATTTATAATGTAGGCTGACCAGAAAATGGTTGGAAACATATTATATTCTGTGTCACTAATGTGGAGAGCCGTAAAGTAGAGAGTAGAAAAGTTCAAACCACATTAAGGACCACTTCATTAACCTCTTAAAGACTGTTTTATCTGTCACTACTGGCAACGCCCCCTACATTCTTGAGCATCTGTTGAAGACAATAAGGGCGATACAGTGCCTTCTGAAAGTATTCAGACCCCTTGACTTTCTGTTAGGTTACACCTGGGGTGGCAGGGTAGCCTAGTGGTTAGACTGTAGAGGCGGCAGGGTAGCCTAGTGGTTAGACCGTAGAGGCGGCAGGGTAGCCTAGTGGTTAGACTGTTGGACAAGTAACCGAAGGGTTGCAAGTTCAAATCCCCAAGCTGACAAGGTACAAATCTGTTGTTCTGCCCCTCAACAAGGCAGTTAACCCACTGTTCCTAGGCCATCAATGAAAATAAGAAATTGTTTTTAACTGACTTGCCTAGTAAAATAAAGAAATTCTAAAGTTGATTAATTTGTTTTTCCCCCCCTCATCAATCTATACACAATACCCCATAATGACATCACAATACTCCATAATGACATCACAATACCCCATAATGACAAAGCAAAAACAAGTTTTTAGAATTTTTGCTAATTTATAAAAAAATATATAAAACTGAAACATTACAATTACATAAGTATTCAGACCCTTTTCTTAGTACTTTGTTGAAGCACCTTTGGCAGTGATTACAGCCTTGGGTCTTCTTGGGTATGATGCTACAAACTTGTCACACCTGTATTTGGGGAGTTTCTCCCATTCTTCTCTGCAGATCCTCTCAAGCTGTCAGGTTGGATGGAGAGTGTTGCTGCACAGCTATTTTCAGGTCTCTCCAGAGATGTTAGATTGGGTTCAAGTCCGGGCTCTGGCAGGGCCACTCAAGGACATTCAGAGACTTGTCCCGAAGCCACACGTGTGTTGTCTTGGCTGTGTGCTTTGGGTCGTTGTTCTGTTGGAAGGTGAACCTTTGCCCCCAGTCTGAGGTCCTGAGCTCTCTGGAGCAGGTTTTCATCAAGAATCTCTCTGTACTTTGCTCCGTTTATCTTTACCCCGAGCCTGACTAGTATCCCAGTCCCTGCTGCTGAAAAACATCCCCACAGCATGATGCTCCCACCACTATTCTTCACCATAGGGATGGTACCAGGCTTCCTCCAGACGCGACGCTTGGTATTCAGGCCAAATAGTTCAATCTTGGTTTCATTAGACCAGAGAATCTTGTTTCTCATGGTCTGAGAGTCTTTAGGTGCCTTTTGGCAAACTCCAAGCAGGCTGTCATATTCCTTTTACTGAGGAGGGGTTTCCGTCTGGTCACTCTACCATAAATGCCTGATTGGTGGAATGCTGCAGAGATAGTTGTCCTTCTGGAAGGTTCTCCCATCTCCACAGAGGAAGTCTGGAGCTCTGTCAGAGTGACCATTGGGTTCTTGGTGACCTCCCTGACCAAGGCCCTTCTCCCCCTATTGCTTAGTTTAGCTGGGCAGCCAGCTCAAGGAAGAGTCTTGGTGGTTCCAAACTTCTTCCATTGAAGAATGATGGAGGCCACTGTGTACTTGGGGACCTTCAATGCTGCAGAAATGTTCTGGTACCCTTCCCCAGATCTGTTACTCGACACAATCCTGTCTCAGAGCTCTATGGACAATTCCTCTGACCTCATGGCTTGGTTTTGCCATCACATGCACTGTCAACTGTGGGACCTAAATGTGATTTGCAAATATTTGCTTTGTCATTATGGGGTATTGTGATGTCATTCTGGGGTATTGTGATGTCATTATGGGGTATTGTGTGTAGATTGATGAGGGGAAACAAACCATTGAATCAATTTTAGAATAAGGCTGCAACGTAACAAAATGTGTAAAAAGTCAAGGGGTCTGAATACTGAATGCACCGTAATTCAGGGTGCTATTTTCTCTTATGGCCAGTAGATGGCAGAAGAGGCTATCACAAATGTTTTGATACTCTTCATTCTGATTCTACCCTTCACCATGGAACAGGCGGGTGACTGACAGTGGTGTCCCCGTAGAGAGTCTATTAAATGACTAACTCCTAATCCTATGAGTACCTCGGTTTCAAGAGGCCTTGAAAGGTCTAATCAACAACAACAAAAAGCCTAAATAAACATCTTCTTCAAACTGTACTGTTCATGTATTTTATTTAATACGCTGTATATTTTAGAGAAATCAAACTATATCACTGGCAGTTAGCCATATGACTGTTTCCCCTCTTGGTGACACTTCAGTTCTGAGAGTTGGGGGTGGAGGGGTCACAGGGGAGAAGGTGGGGAGTTGGGGGGGAGCATTTGGGATGAGAAGTGGTGAATATGGGGGTTGGGGGTGGGAGGGGGTGACTGGAGGGGGAGGTGACTGGGGGAAGGGGGGGTGACTGGATCTTTTTTGTGGGGTGGGGGGCAGCTGGATCTTTTTGTAGGGTGATGGGCTGGGATGGATCTTTTTGTAAGGTGATGGGATGGAGGGGAAGCTGGATATTTTTGTAAGGTGATGGGGTGGAGGGGGAAGCTGGATATTTTTTTGTAAGGTGATGGGGTAGAGCGGGGGGTAGCTGGGTTTTTTCTGTAGGGTGATGGGGTGGAGGAGGGGTAGCTGGATCTTTATGTAGGGTGATAGAGGGTGGAGGGGAGTAGCTGGATCTTTCTGTAGGGGGATAGAGGGTGGAGGGGGGGTAGCTGGATCTTTCTGTAGGGTGATAGAGGGTGGGGGGTAGCTGGATCTTTCTGTAGGGTGATAGAGGGTGGAGGGGGGTTTGCTGGATATTTATGTAGGGTGATAGAGGGTGGGGGGGGTGGCTGGATCTTCCTGTAGGGTGATAGAGGGTAGGGGGGTAGCTGGATCTTTCTGTAGGGTGATAGAAGGTGGAGGGGGGGTAGCTGGATCTTTCTGTAGGGTGATAGAGGGTGGAGGGGGGGTAGCTGGATCTTTCTGTAGGGTGATAGAGGGTGGAGGGGGGGGTAGCTGGATCTTTCTGTAGAGTGATAGAGGGTGGAGGTAGCTGGATTTTTCTGTAGGGTGATAGAGGGTGTGCCCTCTATCTGAGAACCATCCCCTGCTTCCCTGACTGTTGACTAAATGTCTCCACGCCCTCTAACAGATGCAAATGCATTAGCGGTCAGTTCTTCAAAGCTCAAAATGTGTTGCTATTATAGATGGATGATGTAGCCTAGAAATACACAACTAAAGAGACTCTGGCTTCCCCAGTGGCTGTAGTCACCCACTGTAGTATCTTACATTGAGAATCAGGCTGAAGGTGACATCTAAAGGTGACATCTAAAGGTGACATCTAAAGGTGACATCTGAAGGTGACATCTAAAGGTGACATCTAAAGGTGACATCTAAAGGTGACATCTAAAGGTGACATCTAAAGGTGACATCTAAAGGTGACATCTGAAGGTAACATCTGAGACATCTGAAGGCGACATCTGAAGGTGACATCTGGGTGACATCTGAAGGTGACATCTGAAGGTGACATCTAAAGGTGACATCTGGCGACATCTGAAGGCGACATCTGAAGGAAGGCGACATCTGAAGGCGACATCTGAAGGTAACATCTGACATCTGAAGGCGACATCTGAAGGTGACATCTGAAGGTAACATCTGAAGGTGACATCTGACATCTGAAGGCGACATCTGAAGGTGACATCATCATCTGAAGGTGACATCTGAAGGTGACATCTGAAGGTGACATCTAAAGGTGACATCTGAAGGTGACATCTGGGTGACATCTGAAGGTAACATCTGAAGGTGACATCTGAAGGTAACATCTGAAGGTGACATCTAAAGGTGACATCTGACATGACATCTGAAGGTAACATCTGAAGTGACATCTGAAAGGTGACATCTGAACATCTAAAGGTGACATCTGAAAGGTGACATCTTGACATCTGAAGGTGACATCTGAAGGTGACATCTAAAGGTGACATCTAAAGGTGACATCTGAAGGTGACATCTAAAGGTGACATCTAAAGGTGACATCTAAAGGTGACATCTAAAGGTGACATCTAAAGGTGACATCTAAAGGTGACATCTGAAGGTGACATCTGAAGGTGACATCTGAAGGTGACATCTGAAGGTGACATCTGAAGGTGACATCTGAAGGTGACATCTGAAGGCGACATCTGAAGGTGACATCTGAAGGTGACATCTGAAGGTGACATCTAAAGGTGACATCTAAAGGTGACATCTAAAGGTGACATCTGAAGGTGACATCTGAAGGTGACATCTGAAGGTGACATCTGAAGGTGACATCTGAAGGTGAAGGTAACATCTGAAGGTGACATCTGAAGGTGACATTTGACATTTGAAGGTGACATCTGAAGGTAACATCTGAAGGTGACATCTGAAGGTGACATCTAAAGGTGACATCTGAAGGTGACATCTGAAGGTGACATCTGAAGTGACATTTGAAGGTGACATCTGAAGGTGACATCTGAAGGTAACATCTGAAGGTGACATCTGAAGGTAACATCTGAAGGTGACATCTGAAGGTAACATCTGAAGGTAACATCTGAAGGTGACATCTGAAGGTAACATCTGAAGGTAACATCTGAAGGTAACATCTGAAGGTGACATCTGAAGGTAACATCTGACATCTGAAGGCGACATCTGAAGGTGACATCTGAAGGTAACATCTGAAGGTGACATTTGAAGGTAACATCTGAAGGTGACATCTGAAGGTGACATCTGAAGGTAACATCTGAAGGTGACATCTGAAGGTGACATCTGAAGGTGACATCTGAAGGTAACATCATCTCTGAAGGTGACATCTGAAGGTGACATCTGAAGGTGACATCTGGTGACATCTGAAGGTGACATCTGAAGGTGACATCTGAAGGTAACATCTGAAGGTGACATCTGAAGGTGACATCTGAAGGTAACATCTGAAGGTAACATCTGAAGGTGACATCTGAAGGTTACATCTGACATCTGAAGGTGAAGGTGACATCTGAAGGTGACATCTGAAGGTGACATTTGAAGGTGACATCTGAAGGTGACATCTGAAGGTGACATCTGAAGGTAACATCTGAAGGTGACATCTGAAGGTGACATCTGAAGGTGACATTTGAAGGTGACATCTGAAGGTGACATCTGAAGGTAACATCTGAAGGTGACATCTGAAGGTGACATCTGAAGGTGACATCTAAAGCGACATCTGAACATCTGAACATCTGGTGACATCTGAAGGTGACATCTGACATCTGAAGGTGACATCTAAAGAAGGTAACATCTGAAGGTAACATCTGACATCTGAACATCTAAAGGTGACATCTGAAGGTGACATTTGAAGTGACATCAAGGTAACATCTGAAGGTGACATCTGAAGGCGACATCTGAAGGTGACATCTGAAGGTGACATCTGAAGGTGACATCTAAGGTGACATCTGAAGGTGACATTTGAAGGTGACATCTGAAGGTAACATCTGAAGGTGACATCTGAAGGTGACATCTAAAGGTGACATCTGAAGGTGACATTTGAAGGTGACATCTGAAGGTAACATCTGAACATCTGAAGGTGACATCTGAAGGTGACATCTGAAGGTGACATTTGAAGGTGAATCTGAAGGTAACATCTGAAGGTGACATCTGAAGGTGACATCTGAAGGTGACATCTGAAGGTAACATCTGAAGGTGACATCTGAAGGTAACATCTGAAGGTGACATCTGAAGGTAACATCTGAAGGTAACATCTGAAGGTGACATCTGAAGGTTACATCTGAAGGTGACATCTGAAGGTGACATCTGTCTGAAGGTGACATCTGAAGGTGACATTTGAAGGTGACATCTGAAGGTGACATCTGAAGGTGACATCTGAAGGTGTCTGAAGTGACAGCTGAAGGTGACATTTGAAGGTGACATCTGAAGGTGACATCTGAAGGTAACATCTGAAGGCGACATCTGAAGGTGACATCTGAAGGTGACATCTGAAGGTGACATCTAAAGACATCTGAAGGGACATCTGAAGGCGACATCTGAAGGTGACATCTGAAGGTGACATCTGAAGGTAACATCTGAAGTCTGAAGAGGTGACATCTAAGGTAACATCTGAAGGTAACATCTGAAGGTAACATCTGAAGGTGAATCTGATGACATCTAAAGGTGACATCTGAAGGTGACATCTGAAGGTGACATCTGAAGGTGACATCTGAAGGTGACATCTGAAGGCGACATCTGAAGGTGACATCTGAAGGTGACATCTGAAGGTGACATCTAAAGGTGACATCTGAAGGTGACATCTGAAGGTGACATCTGAAGGTGACATCTGAAGGTGACATCTGAAGGTGACATCTGAAGGTGACATCTGAAGGTAACATGAAGGTGACATTTGAAGGTGACATCTGAAGGTAACATCTGAAGGTGACATCTGAAGGTGACATCTAAAGGTGACATCTAAAGGTGACATCTAAAGGTGACATCTGAAGGTGACATCTGAAGGTGACATCTGAAGGTGACATCTGAAGGTGACATCTGAAGGTGACATCTGAAGGTGACATCTGAAGGTAACTATCATATGTGTACAACATTTCATAATGATGCATATTTATAAACACACAGACTCATGTTGATGTGTACAGAAAATGGGGGAAAGGTATTTATATGTCTATGTAAATTAGTGTGTGTGTGTGTGTGTGTTGGTGTCAGTGTAGTGGATGGGGTGTGTACCACAGCTGGTCAGAGAATGTATGAGTCACCATTTAAATGGCCGTCAGTGTGGAACCACCCGACAATGATTCCCAATGAATCCTGAGTGATGCTGAGTGATCCTGGTGGATCCTGAGTGATCTTGATTGATCCTGAGTGATCCTGAGTGATCCTGAGTGATCCTGATTGATCCTGAGTGATGTAGTCAGTGAGACTGAATGATGTAGTCAGTGAGACTGAATGATGTAGTCAGTGAGACTGAATGATGTAGTCAGAGAGACTGAATGATGTAGTCAGAGAGACTGATGTAGTCAGAGAGACTGAATGATGTAGTCAGAGAGACTGAATGATGTAGTCAGAGAGACTGAATGATGTTGTCAGAGAGACTGAATGATGTAGTCAGAGAGACTGAATGATGTAGTCAGAGAGACTGAATGATGTAGTCAGAGAGACTGAATAATGTAGTCAGAGAGATTGATGTAGTCAGAGAGACTGAATGCTACTTGTTTGATTGTGTAACAGACTTTCTGACCCTGGCATGGTGTGAACATCTGTTTTCTGACACGTTGGTTGGTTGGGTGAATAGATCGGCGACTCTGTGGAACATTAGGTTACACTGTTCTCCTGTCCAATTGCGTTACCATGTGAGCCAGCATGTCTGTAGCAGCTCGGGTTGCCATGGTGACGTGTTTGCTCCCGTTTCTTCCTGGCCGTGCCAGATCCGTTCATGGATGCTGCTGGTATCCACATCCTTCCTCTGGTTGGCTCTGATAGCAGTTATAGATTCATACCGTCAATGTGATAACCACGTGTGTGAATACTAATCATTCAGAGGTTCTAACAGCATATTTTCCCATTATGTTGGTACAGAGAAAACACACACAGTGTCTTCTGAAATTATTCACACTCCTTCTTCCACGTTTTGCAGCCTTATTAGTGTTAAATAGTTTTTTTTTCTCCTCATCAATCTACACACAATACCTCATAATGACATCACAATACCCCATAATGACATCACAATACCCCATAATGACATCACAATACCTCATAATGACATCACAATACCCCATAATGACATCACAATACCCCATAATGACATCACAATACCCCATAATGACATCACAATACCCCATAATGACATCACAATACCTCATAATGACATCACAATACCCCATAATGACATCACAATACCCCATAATGACATCACAATACCCCATAATGACATCCCAATACCCCATAATGAAAAAGCCAAAACAGGAGCTCTATGGACAATTCCTTCGACCTCATGGCTTGGTTTGTGCTCTGACATGCACTGTCAACTGTGGGACCTTATATAGACAGGTGTGTGCCTTTCCAAATCATGGCCAATCAATTGAATTTACCACAGGTGGATGCCAATCACGTTGTAGAAACATCTCAAGGATGAACAATGGAAACAGGACGCACCTGAGTTAAGTTTTGAGTCTCATAGCAAAGCGTCTGAATACCTATTTATTCTGTTTATTATTTGTAATACATTTGCAAAAAATATCTATAATATATATAATATCTGTTTTCACTTTGTCATTTTGGGGTTTTGTGATGTCATTATGGGATATTTTAATGGTATTATGGGGTATTGTGTGTAGATTGCTGATTATTATTTATTTTTTAAATCCATGTTAGAATAAGGCTGTAACAAAAAGGGGTCTGAATACTTTCCGAATGCACTGTATATGCATGCACACAGACACTCCTCTGCGCCATCCGACCAACCACCAAACAGGCAAAGCGTCAATACATGACTAAGATTGAATCCTAGACACTGGCTTTGATGCTCGTCAGGTGTGGCAGGGCTCGCAAACTATCACGGATTACAATGGGAAACCCAGCCGACAGCTACCCAGTGACACGAGCCTACCAGACGATGTTCGCTTTGAGGCACACAACACTGAACCATGCGTAAGAGCACCAGCTGTTCCGTAGCCGATGTGAGTAAGACCTTTAAAAATACCTTTAAACAGGTTAACATTAAGAAGGCTCGAAGGCCGTCGTCAAGTTTGCCGATGACACAACAGTGGTAGGCCTGATCACCAACGACGATGAGACAGCCTATAGGGAGGAGGTCAGAGACCTGGCAGTGTGGTGCCAGGACAACAACCTCTCCCTCAACGATGAGACAGCCTATAGGGAGGAGGTCAGAGACCTGGCAGTGTGGTGCCAGGACAACAACCTCTCCCTCAACGATGAGACAGCCTATAGGGAGGAGGTCAGAGACCTGGCAGTGTGGTGCCAGGACAACAACCTCTCCCTCAACGATGAGACAGCCTATAGGGTGGAGGTCAGAGACCTGGCAGTGTGGTGCCAGGACTACAACCTCTCCTTCAACGACTAGACACATCGCCAGCTGTAGGGAGGAGGTCAGAGACCTGGCAGTGTGGTGTCCACATCACTAAGGACCTCAACGATGAGACAGTCTATAGGGAGGAGGTCAGAGACCTGGCCTTGTGGTGCCAGGACAACGCCTCTCCCCCTCAGGACGATGAGACAGCCTATAGGGAGGAGGTCAGAGACCTGACAGTGTGGTGCCAGGACTACATCCTCTCCTCAACTGATGAGACAGCCTACAGGGAGGGGTCAGAGAACTGGCAGTGTGGTGCCAGGACACTGTGGCAACCTCTCCCTCAACTCCTGATGAGACAGTCTGTAGGGAGAGGTCAGGACCTGAAAGTGTGGTGCCAGGACAACAGCCACTCCCTCAACGATGAGACAGCCTGGACTCTATAGGTCAGAGACCTGGACTGTGGTGCCAGGACAACAACCTCTCCCTCAACGATTGGACAGTCTATATGGAGGAGGTCAGAGACCTGGCAGTGTGGTGCCAGGACAACAACCACTCCTTCAACCCAGTAAGGACTATAAGAAAACACATCGACCAGCTGTAGCGGAGACGGTCGAGAGCTTCGAGTTCCTCGGTGTCCACATCACTAAGGACCTATCATGGTCCACACACACCAACACAGTCCTGAAGAGGGCACAACAACGCCTCTTCCCCCTCAGGAGGGTGAAAAGATTTGGCATGGGGCCAAGTTCTGCAGTGGCACCATTGACAGCATCTTGACGGGCTGCATCACTGCTTGGTATGGCAACTGTTTGGCATCCAACAGCAGGGCGCTGCAGAGGGTTGTGGGTACGGCCCAGTATTTCACTGTGGCAGAACTCCCTGCCATCCAGGATCTCAATATCAGGCTGTGTCAGAGGAAGGCCCTAAAAATGGTCAACGACTCCAGCCACCCAAGCAACTCCATACCACACACTGGACTCTATACCACACACTGGACTCTATACCACACACTGGACTCTATACCCACACACTGGACTCTATACCACACACTGGACTCTATACCCACACACTGGACTCTATACCACACACTGGACTCTATACCACACACTGGACTCTATACCACACACTGGACTCTATACCACACACTGGACTCTATACCACACACTGGACTCTATACCCACACACTGGACTCTATACCCACACACTGGACTCTATACCCACACACTGGACTCTATACCCACACACTGGACTCTATACCCACACACTGGACTCTATACCCACACACTGGACTCTATACCACACACTGGACTCCATACCACACACTGGACTCTATACCACACACTGGACTCTATACCCACACACTGGACTCTATACCACACACTGGACTCTATACCCACACACTGGACTCTATACCCACACACTGGACTCTATACCACACACTGGACTCTATACCACACACTGGACTCTATACCCACACACTGGACTCTATACCCACACATTGGACTCTATACCCACACATTGGATTCTATACCCACACATTGGACCCACACACTCTATACCCACACATTGGACTCTATACCCACACATTGGACTTCTATACCCACACACTGGACTCTATACCCACACATTGGACTCTATACCACACATTGGACTCTATACCCACACATTGGACTCTATACCCACACATTGGACTCTATACCCACACACTGGACTCTATACCACACACTGGACTCTATACCACACACTGGACTCTATACCCACACATTGGACTCTATACCCACACATTGGATTCTATACCCACACACTGGACTCTATACCACACACTGGACTCTATACCCACACACTGGACTCTATACCACACACTGGACTCTATACCACACACCAGACTCTATACCCACACATTGGATTCTATACCCACACATTGGATTCTATACCCACACACTGGACTCTATACCACACACTGGACTCTATACCCACACACTGGACTCTATACCCACACACTGGACTCTATACCCACACACTGGACTTCATACCACACATTGGATTCTATACCCACACATTGGATTCTATACCCACACATTGGATTCTATACCCACACATTGGACTCTATACCCACAAACTAGACTCTATACCCACACATTGGACTCTGTCATTGACTTGGTACTGGTGTCCCATGTACAGTATATAGCCATGTTATCATTGACTTGGTACTGGTGTCCCATGTACAGTATATAGCCATGTTATCATTGACTTGGTACTGGTGTCCCATGTACAGTATATAGCCATGTTATCATTGACTTGGTACTGGTGTCCCATGTACAGTATATAGCCATGTTATCATTGCTCATTGTGGATTTATTCCTTGTGTTAATTTTTTTTTTCTATTTATCTATCTATGCATTCTGCGTTGTTGGGAAGGGCCCGCAAGTAAGCATTTCACTGGTAGTCTTCACCTGCTGTTTATGGTGCATGTGACAATTAAAGAGCCTTGAGGACAGCTGTGTGTGTGTGTGTGTGTGTGTGTGTGTGTGTGTGTGTGTGTGTGTGTGTGTGTGTGTGTGTGTGTGTGTGTGTGTGTGTGTGTGTGTGTGTGTGTGTGTGTGTGTGTGTGTGTGTGTGTGTGTGTGTGTGTGTGTGTGTGTGTGTCGTTTGAGAAACGATATTAATGATATTTGGGGCGACAGGTAGCCTAGTGGTTAGAGCGTTGGGACAATAATCAAAAGGTTGTTGGATTGGATCCCCCGAGCTGACAAGGTCAAATCTGTCATTCTGCCCCTGAACACGGCAGTTAAACCGTCAATGTAAATAAGAATTTGTTCTTAACTGACTTGCCTGGTTAAATGAAAAAATATTAACCCACCCATTACCTCACTAAAACAAGCCCTTGGTGTCACTTTGCCTCTTCTTCCTCCTCTTCCTCCTCACAGTAACTCATGTTGTATCCTGTTCTACAGGTTCTTTGCTTCAGAGGGTCAGAGAATGTGTACATTCCGCTGCCACAATATAGACTGAGACACTTATGTGTCAGATGTCTGTAAGAGGGGTCACAGAGAGTGATTCAATCAGGGTCACAGAGAGTGATTAAATCAGGGTCACAGAGAGGGTCACAGCGAGAAGGATCGGAGGACCAATGCGCAGCGTGGTAAGTGTCCTTAAAGTTTATTTTAAGATATAAACTGAACACTACAAAACAATAACCGTGAACATGAACGAAACCGAAACTGTACCGTGTGGCAACAGACACTCACACGGAAACAAACACCCACCACTCAACAGTGAAACCCAGGCTACCTAAGTTTGATTCTCAATCAGAGACAACTAACAACACTCGCCTCTGATTGAGAACCATACTAGGCGGAACTCAAAACCCCAACATAGAAAAACACACATAGACTGCCCACCCCAACTCACGCCCTGACCATACTAAATAATGACAAAACAAAGGAAATAAAGGTCAGAACGTGACACACACAGAGTGATTCAATCAGGGTCACAGAGAGTGATTCAATCAGGGTCACAGAGAGTGATTCAATCAGGGTCACAGAGAGTGATTCAATCAGGGTCACAGAGAGTGATTCAATCAGGGTCACAGAGAGTGATTCAATCAGGGTCACAGAGAGTGATTCAATCAGGGTCACAGAGAGTGATTAAATCAGGGTCACAGAGAGTGATTCAATCAGGGTCACACAGTGTGATTCAATCAGGGTCACAGAGAGTGATTCAATCAGGGTCACAGAGTGACTAAATCAGGGTCACAGAGAGTGATTCAATCAGGGTCACACAGTGTGATTAAATCAGGGTCACACAGAGTGATTCAATCAGGGTCACAGAGAGTGATTCAATCAGGGTCACACAGAGTGATTCTTGGTAGTCTGAAACAAATATACTTTGAAACAAAAGTATACCCCTCACACAGAGTGATTAAATCAGGGTCACAGAGAGTGATTCGTGGTAGTCTGAATCAAATCTACTTTGAAACAAAAGTATACCCCTCACACAGAGTGAATAAATCAGGGTCACAGAGAGTGATTCTTGGTAGTCTGAATCAAATCTACTTTGAAACAAAAGTATACCCCTCACACAGAGTGATTAAATCAGGGTCACAGAGAGGATTCTTGGTAGTCTGAATCAAATCTCACACAGAGTTGAAACAAAAGTATTACCCCTCACACAGAGTGATTAAATCAGGGTCACAGAGAGTGATTCTTCAGGGTCAGTCTGAATCAAATCTACTTTGAAACAAAAGTATACCCCTCACACAGAGTGAATAAATCAGGGTCACAGAGAGTGATTAAATCAGGGTCACAGAGAGTGATTAAATCAGGGTCACAGAGAGTGATTAAATCAGGGTCACAGAGAGTGATTAAATCAGGGTCACACAGAGTGATTCAATCAGGGTCACACAGAGTGATTAAATCAGGGTCACAGAGAGTGATTAAATCAGGGTCACACAGAGTGATTAAATCAGGGTCACACAGAGTGATTAAATCAGGGTCACAGAGAGTGATTAAATCAGGGTCACACAGAGTGATTAAATCAGGGTCACACAGAGTGATTAAATCAGGGTCACACAGAGTGATTAAATCAGGGTCACACAGAGTGATTAAATCAGGGTCACACAGAGTGATTAAATCAGGGTCACACAGAGTGATTAAATCAGGGTCACACAGAGTGATTCAATCAGGGTCACACAGAGTGATTCAATCAGGGTCACACAGAGTGATTAAATCAGGGTCACACAGAGTGATTCAATCAGGGTCACACAGAGTGATTAAATCAGGGTCACACAGAGTGATTCAATCACACAGGGTCACACAGAGTGATTCAATCAGGGTCACACAGAGTGATTCAATCAGGGTCACACAGAGAGTGATTAAATCAGGGTCACACAGAGAGTGATTAAATCAGGGTCACAGAGAGTGATTAAATCAGGGTCACACAGAGTGATTCAATCAGGGTCACACAGAGTGATTAAATCAGGGTCACAGAGAGTGATTAAATCAGGGTCACAGAGAGTGATTAAATCAGGGTCACAGAGAGTGATTAAATCAGGGTCACAGAGAGTGATTAAATCAGGGTCACACAGAGTGATTAAATCAGGGTCACAGAGAGTGATTAAATCAGGGTCACACAGAGTGATTAAATCAGGGTCACACAGAGTGATTAAATCAGGGTCACACAGAGTGATTAAATCAGGGTCACACAGAGTGATTAAATCAGGGTCACACAGAGTGATTAAATCAGGGTCACACAGAGTGATTAAATCAGGGTCACACAGAGTGATTCAATCAGGGTCACACAGAGTGATTAAATCAGGGTCACACAGAGTGATTCAATCAGGGTCACACAGAGTGATTCAATCAGGGTCACACAGAGTGATTAAATCAGGGTCACACAGAGTGATTAAATCAGGGTCACACAGAGTGATTAAATCAGGGTCACAGAGAGTGATTAAATCAGGGTCACAGAGAGTGATTCAATCAGGGTCAATCAGAGAGAGTGATTCAATCAGGGTCACAGAGAGTGATTCAATCAGGGTCACAGAGAGTGATTCAATCAGAGTCACAGAGAGTGATTCAATCAGGTCACACAGAGTGATTCAATCAGGGTCACAGAGAGTGATTCAATCAGGTCACAGAGAGTGATTCAATCAGAGTCACACAGAGTGATTCAATCAGGGTCACACAGAGTGATTAAATCAGGGTCACACAGAGTGATTAAATCAGGGTCACACAGAGTGATTAAATCAGGGTCACACAGAGTGATTAAATCAGGGTCACACAGAGTGACTAAATCAGGGTCACACAGAGTGATTAAATCAGGGTCACACAGAGTGATTAAATCAGGGTCACACAGAGTGACTAAATCAGGGTCACACAGAGTGATTAAATCAGGGTCACACAGAGTGATTAAATCAGGGTCACACAGAGTGATTAAATCAGGGTCACACAGAGTGATTAAATCAGGGTCACACAGAGTGATTAAATCAGGGTCACACAGAGTGATTTAAATCATAATAAGACAACGAAAACACGTCAGATATAGAGTTGACGTTTATTCAGTTGTTAGATTGCATTCCACTATTACACTTCATATGAATCACAGAAGACTGACATATAACCAAACTGTTTATTTTAAATCATCTTAATTCATTATGAAATTATGAAAAATATGAATAACATTCCACCCATGAGGCCAAAGAGGGCGCTTTAAGTCATTGACTGCAGGAAAGGGCTATGGCATCCTACCTTACCCCTCACCCTTAACCCTTCACCCCTGACCCCTGGCCCCTCAACCTGGCTCCCGCTCCACCCTCCCCATCTCCTTCTCTTCTCTGGGCACTGTGTGGAAGCCTACCCCCTCATCCTCCCCTCCACCCTCCCCCATCTCCTTCTCTTCTCTGGGCACCGTGTGGAAGCCTACCCTCTCATCCTCCCCTCCTCCCTCCCTCCCACCCCTCTTTTCCAAGTCCCAACCTGGAATTCCAGGGTGGTTTGAACAGAGCTCTCTCTCTCTCCATGTTAATGTGATTGGTGACCCCTGACCTATTCACCTCCAGTGAGGTAGGAATGCGGAGATACAGGACAGTAGGGAGACCACTGGAATTCCTCTGAACTCCCATGTGTTTATACTCACTAACAAACACGCACACGCACACACACACGCAGAAATACACACAGACATACACGCACACACACAGACATATATACACACACAACGATCAGTCATGCTCAAATGCACAACCACACATAACATTTCACAGAAACATATTCAACAAAAAACAAATATGATAGGAATAATTCCCAAACCTATGTTTGACCAGAGCCTCATTCAGAGATGGTCAGCTTGGTCATTTTGGTCCTACATGTAAACGTCAGTGGGGTTGTATGGTATGGGGATGGTTGGGGCTAAGGTGGGGAAGATTAACCAGGCCTGGAGGATCCTGGCTACCATTTCTGCCTCCTCTGACCTCCAGGACAGGGA
Source organism: Oncorhynchus keta (assembly GCF_023373465.1). Taxonomy (NCBI): domain Eukaryota; kingdom Metazoa; phylum Chordata; class Actinopteri; order Salmoniformes; family Salmonidae; genus Oncorhynchus; species Oncorhynchus keta. Next base: position 8,238,950 of record NC_068434.1, read on the forward strand.
AGATGGTGAACACCATAGATATAGACAATATAGACATAGAACACCATAGATATAGACCACCATAGATATAGACCACCATAAATTTAGAACAACATAGATATAGAACACCACAGATATAGAACACCATAGATATAGAACACCATAGATATAGAACACCATAGATATAGAACAATATAGATATAGACAATATAGACATAGAACACCATAGATATAGACCACCATAGATATAGAACAACATAGATATAGAACACCACAGATATAGAACACCATAGATATAGAACACCATAGATATAGACCACCATAAATTTAGAACAACATAGATATAGAACACCATAGATATAGACCACCATAGATATAGAACAATATAGATATTGAACACCATAGATATAGAACACCACAGATATAGAACACCATAGAATAGAACACCATAGATATAGAACACTATAGATATAGAACACCATAGATATAGAACAATATAGATATTGAACACCATAGATATAGAACACTATAGATAAAGACACTATAGATATATAACACTATAGATATAGAACACCATAGATATAGAACAATATAGATATTGAACACCATAGATATAAAACACGATAGATAAAGACACTATAGATATAGAACACTATAGATATAGAACACCATAGATATAGAACAATATAGATATTGAACACCATAGATATAGAACACTATAGATAAAGACACTATAGATATATAACACTATAGATATAGAACACCATAGATATAGAACAATATAGATATTGAACACCATAGATATAAAACACGATAGATAAAGACACTATAGATATAGAACACTATAGATATAGAACACAGCTAGGGAAAGAGCTAGAAAGGAAAGAGTAAAGAGTTGAATGACCAATTGCAGACCTTGCAAGCCATTGTGACCTGCCTGTAAGGACTGTTGTGTTTGTGTGGTCCTTCAACTCTCTCCTCTCTCCTTTACATATCAGTCAATGAAAGCATTTTGGTTCACAAGTTCTTGCTTGTGTGCAGAGGTGAGAGGATATATATTTTTTTAACCTAAGTGGTTCTCAGTCTTTAAGTTATTTACTTTGCCTGTACAATATATCCACTTGCATTACAGTAATGTGGATATAAAAAAAAAGTAAGGTATTTCATTTGGAACTATACGGTTATTTTAATACAGAAACCATTTTAAAAGACTGAAGAAAAATGAACTGAATCAAATCTAGCACAGCGTTGGGAAGTGCAGTAATAGAATACAATATTTTGCTTATGAAATAGTTCAAACAATGTTACGGTTGTTGATATTATTGACTTACACAACTAAACAAGATTCATATTTGAGTTTAAATCTAAAGTCAGACAAATCAATGAAAAAGGTAATAGACTAAAATAAAAAGTAATGTTTTAATGCCCCTGTAATTATCAAATATGACTCATTTTAGATGTCATTGCATTTCATTTTGCTGAACTGTTTAAACTCAGATGGAATCCTTTTTGTAGCTCGGTCAGAATTTATAACAAGGTGATCAAATAGTAAGAGAATGTTGATTTTTCACTTTCAACTGCCAAGTCGGGAATATTTAACTGTTTTAAAATTCCTTGAGTGTAATACTATTTATTACCAAGCAAAATAACTCTATTCATCGAGCCATTATTATTACGTCAAAATATATAGTTGTATGATTATCTCTCAAAACAACCTTTATTTAAACAGCCAAATATAGAGATTTACTAGAATTAAAATATTATCCTTTGGTGATAATTAATTGGTATTGTTTTCTGTTTCTCCACTTTATATAAATATATGAATATTACTCAACTTGACCATTTTATGTCCATACAATATATGTTATCTATATTATTCATTTTTCCCAAATGTGGGATTATGTATGTAGTCCTAAAAATATATAGACAGATATAAAAAAATACATATTAAATTACACTTTTAATTGTATACAAAATTACATACATTTGTATGAACGTATTTCACCCCCCCCGTTATAAAATCTAGCTTAGATACTTTTAACAATGTTGTATTTCTCTTCCTGAACGAACGCAAATAATTTGTTATCCGGTCAACAGTGAGCAACATTATAATTATGTTCGCATAAAGAAAACATCAAATCACACACAATACAATCACAACCTTTTGCCGTAGACCGACACTACTTTGTAATTCGTTTGAGATAATTTAAATTTAAATATCTATTATCAAAATTTTCCATAAAGAATTGTTAAATTCGATTTGGTTTTTGACATTTGAGTTCAATAGCCTATATTTCAATAGCCTATATACTTCTAGGTCATTTGAGACTATTTTTGAGGCAGACTTATGTTGAAAGAAAATTAGTTTTTAACCCTAGCTTCTCATACTACCATGTGTGGTCCAGTGTCCTTAAAACATTTAACCCTTTAAATAACCTGTTTACAACCAAAATATACTCTTCTTCGCCCTCCTAACTGCTTCCCGTGTGTGTTACTCGCTCACCACCACAAATGAGAACGGTAGAGTAAAATAATCGAAAAGTAGCTTATACATGACGAAACGTGTTTCTATTTAGGCAGAAAAGGGACAAAAACAAATGGTCCACAGTTTGGAGTCAACCACGAACTATAGAGTCCGGAGGCTACAGATGAAGTCCCGCCCCTTGGAATGTGAGTATAGCCACGCCTCTCCACCCGCGGAGATATAGCATAACTTCCTTTCCGTACTGGCTGCAGAAACACATTCAGAAATACGCTCATTTATTTAACCTGTCATGGGGGGAGGGGGGAGGGGAAACAGAAAATAGACACGTAAATGTTTTGTAAAGGCGCGCAAAAAAATATGTTTCGAACTGTGCGACTTGTCACAATAGGCTATAGGGTTATTACATTGCTGGTAATTTACACACGGAGTGTACAAAACATTAAGAACACCTTCCTAATATTGAGTTACATATTCAATGTGTCTGGGCATGAACTCTACAAGGTGTTGAAAACATTCAGGGATGCTGTCCCATGTTGACTCCAATGCGTTCTACAATTGTGTCAAGTTGGCTGGATGTCCTTTGTGTGGTGGACCGTTCTT